>NC_089581.1:177121529-177257591 GCF_019320115.1 Miscanthus floridulus | reverse complement strand
CAGCATCAGCACAGTCAAGCCCCAGGGCATCATTCAACCAATCAGAGAGGCGGATCAGAATCCTTGCAAGCCAGGCCACTTCAGTCTCTGAGATGGGCCTTTTCATCCACTCACCTTTGTATTTAACATCAGCCCAAGAACCCTTCCTCAAGCTGGGATGCTTAGGTGTGAATACCTCCCCACGCACCTGATCGGTGTTGACTATGTAATTTCTCCAACGAGGTATTCCCATTAATTCTTTCAATGTGGCCCTGGAAGGCTGTTTTCATCTGTGACTTGATAGAATCCAGCGTCTGGAATGCTTGTTGCGTGTCACCTGGAAGGCGTAGTATCTCTGACTCTGCTCGGATCAGAAGTAGCTTCATAAAAATCAAAATTGCATGTCAGTACTCAGCTCACAAAATTATAAAAAACACATGTACGTTAAGCATGCAAAATTCAGCCATCATACATATATAAACATGAAAACAACGCAACTTTCCACGTTGAAATACATAAATGATGTTAAATAAATATCAGATTGTGCTAACCTATAGCCATTAGCCAAGCAATTTATACAAGAATACATTAGCTTAGAAAATCAACCACTACAAGG
This sequence comes from Miscanthus floridulus, assembly GCF_019320115.1. Taxonomy (NCBI): domain Eukaryota; kingdom Viridiplantae; phylum Streptophyta; class Magnoliopsida; order Poales; family Poaceae; genus Miscanthus; species Miscanthus floridulus. The sequence goes on along the minus strand of NC_089581.1, from coordinate 177,256,996 downwards.
TAAAGCATGATGGTTTCATGGCGTGTTTCATTCAGAAAGCAAATGTATACCCCTTCTCACTCCGCACTCTGAAACTGTTCACTCACTGCTTCCAAAATTTATGTTATACCTAAACCAAAAGTTCAGTCTTACCAATTACGTACTAACCCAGGTCTAAAAAAAGGCAACCTGCTAAGCCAAAGATTGGAAGCGAGCCTGTGAAACGGATGAGAGATGCCAATTACTCCCTCCGTTCTGTTTTTGTGGGCATACGTTTTCTTGACTTAGTCTTAAGCATGTATGCTACTAGCTTTTACTTTATCGCTTTGGTCCTTGCATGCAGCCGCATGCATATACATGCATGCCCAAGTAAAACACTTCCAAAGCTGGGAGGGATTAAATGGATGGCATGTCCATGCAGAGCAACCAGGGGTATAGTGGTCGGTTAGTGCTTTGATAACTGTGTATCCCGACTAAATCTGAACAAACGACCAAAATCTACAAGCCCTCTAAAACAAAAAGGAGGGAGTGAAGACATACCTGAAGAAGATTATAAGCCCCATTCTCATCATAACTGAAAAGCCTTAGATCAGAGTTCCAATGCTCATGCAACAATGACCCATCTGCATCGCTTTCTGACAAACCATCCTCCCAGTCCTGATAGAAATGTGCATGTCATGCAAACAATTAGGATTGCAACTTCAAACCGCACTATTTTTCAACATTTTTTGTACCATTTAAATGGCAATTGACTAAGTAATAATGCATGCCCTACCTTTAGCTGTTCATGGATTGATGGCACATACTTCAACACCTCATCAAATGCTGGGGATGATGCCACTAGCCTAGAGTGACAAGCAGCGTCCACTTTATGGAGAAGACCTAATAGCTCCGGGGAAGAGCTTAAGACCTCCAACACCTGGATAGCCCGAACAATTATGTAATACACATTACAGACTTACAGTAGTTTATGAAGGTCATTAGACAAAGCTGACATCTTTTGTTTGATTCATCTATTCATTAGTTTATGTGACAAACACATCTGACAAGCATTGTTAAAAAGAATTCATATTATACAAAGCTATACTAAGCATAAGGAGTATCCCACTGATTTCCTCATAACTTAAAGAGTTTGAAGGCAAGTTGGGCATAGCAAGATATCTTTTGTTTAACAAACTTAAATGTATAAATGAAGGGAAACTTGAACAGTGCAAAGACACATATCCTGAGTATGATTTCTCCAGTTGCATGGTCTTCAAATAGAGATCAGCATAGCAGAAACTAGTACTCACGATCTGACACAAATTCTAGAGCATTAGCCCAACTCAAGGGCTTACCACTAAGGATGCTGCAAATTGATAACTTTTCAGTTTCAGTTTGTCCTCATACAGCAAAATATATCATCAGGCATCCATAAGATAAAAGCATCTCTAAATAGCAGTCAAAATGTATAATCTGTATTCATAGTTTCAACCTTTAGGCATCGAGTAAAGGACCCTTGCATCTCCGTATTCTAACAGGTGTATATTTCCCATGGACTCGGCTTCTGCTGTACACTTTGCTGGAGACATCAAGCACTACTAAACTCAACATGATATAATTATATAATTCGTAATCATGACTTATGCGCCAAACTAACACTCCCAACTAATTTCTACTGTTTCGGTGGCTATGAGTGTTCATCACTAACAATCATCAGTGAGCAAGGAACACGTGAGGCATTAGGTATTAAGGTTGACCACATATATAAGTAGCATTAGCAAAAGAGTATAGTCCAGGACTTACCTTGTGTACCATTAGCAGCACTGAGGCAACGTCAGAATGGATGAACTTGTGCGCAAATCCCAGGAAATGCACAATCATCGAGTTGTAGAACAGGTAATTTGACAGAACATATGTCCTCCACGATGAATTGTACACCATCTTGGTTGTTTGTGGCTCCTTCTCATCCCCGGCTTGCTGCTTGCCATACCCATCCAGCTCCTGTTGGGTAACTTTCCATGGCTCCATGTAAGCCAACCACACAGAGAAGACTTGTGTCGCATTTTTTATCACGGCGCCGATGGGGCAGAATAAGAAGGTCCTTAGTACAAACCGATACAGAGGCCTCTGTATCAACGGATTCCAGAACCCAACCTGGGTATCGCAGAGCCCATTGGACACTGGCATTCCTTGAGGAGATGGTATGCGCGCATCGACTAATGCGCGGCCATCACAGCAGTTGAGGTACATGACAAGCAGCTTCACTGCATCACCCAGGCCTGGTGATGGTGGCCGCTCACTCAAGTCGGCACGAGCACGAGACGGCAACCGCAGACCTATTGCATGGCAAGTCTGCATGGGGAGAGGGGAGAAGTCATCGCCGACAAGCCAGAACTGGACAAGGGTGTGAAGGAAGAACTCGGCCCGTGCAAACGAGTCGATAGCATCCGCGCCATCTCTGGGTGGCCGGTGGAGCAGGGTGCCGCCCCCGGGCATCTTACCCAGCGGAGTGCACGTTGGCACGAGCTCCCTGAGGTAGGCATAGAGCAGCCTGAGGTATAGCGAGCTCTCGGGCTTCTGACCGGGTTTGCGGATGGCCGTGGTGGCGAGAGTAGAGACCCAGGTCTCGAGGCGGGCGCGCGAGGTGAGTCGAGGGTTGGAGGCGGATGCGGCGCGGGCGGCAGAGGATGCGGACGAGACAGGGAAGTAGGCGAACCAGAAGAGGTAGTACTCGAAGACGGAGAGGTGGAGCTCGGAGGCGACGCGGCGCGACAGGAGCGGCGAGGCGAGGTCGGTGGAGGGGGGAGACCCGAGGGCGAGGCGGAGCCAGTCGGGGAGGCGCTCGGAGGGGAAGACGTAACGGATGAGGGCGAGGCTGTCTGCGGCGGCGGCGGCGGCGAGGAGCGGACCGTTGTGGGAGAGGAGGGAGAGCAGGAGGTCGGCGAGCGCGGGGTCGGCGGCGGCGAGGTCGATGAAGGATGGGGAGGACGCGGCGGAGACGAAGAGGCGGTAGAGCAGGGACGGGAAGGCGTCGGCGAAGAAGGCCCGCGGTTGGTCGTCGGCGTGGCGGGCGAGGTAGTCGAGCACTCTAGATGTGGCGGCGGCGGCGGCCGGGGGCGTGGCGGCGGCGAGGACGGCGGCGGCGAGGGAGGACGCGTCGGCCCCGGGCGGCATGGCGGTGGCGGCGGTGAGGGAGTGAGGCCTAGGTTTTTTTTGAGGGATTCGGGCCCTTTTGAACTCGCCTTTCTCTCTTCCTAGACCGGGCAGCAGGCAGAGAAGGGAAGAGAAATGGCGCTCGCCTAGTCGTCGTCCAGTCCCCTCTTCCAACTTCGAATTCGTCGCGTCGGAGCGGCGAGGAGAGAAGTCTCTCTCTGTGTGTCTGTCTCTCTCTCTCACGCACACACAATGACACAGTAGACAACACACACACGGTAGGCGCACCCACGTGGACGCTCGGACGGTCCAAGGGTCCACCAACCTCTCCCCACGTTCTTGCGCTTTGGGCCCAAGAGGAAAGCAGGCCCAAGAGGAAAGCAGGCGACGCGTGGCCGCCGACCGACGACCGCCGTGCTCCTCCGCTTCCCCACTCCATTCGCCTCCCTCTCCATTTTTTTCCTGCCCGCGGCCCGCCCCTCGCCCAAAGGCTCCCCCTCCCATGGCTGCGCCTGCGACCTCCTACGAGCGCCGCCTGCTCGCGGCCGCCGACCTCGTCCTCTCCGCCGACGCCCAGGATCAAGGGACCCGCCTCCCGGACCTCGGTGTCACGGCCGACCTCAAGCCGCACCAGCTCCATGGCGTCGCCTGGCTCATCCGCCGCTACCGCCTCGGCGTCAACGTCGTCCTCGGTACGTCCTCAAAATCCCCCTCATCTCCTTCTAGTTGATCACCTCCAACGCTAGCTTCTCATTCTCTGCCTGCTCCGTTCGCTCGCAGGTGATGAGGTGAGCTTTCATCCGCCGCCGCCGCCGCCTCACCTTATTACCACACACCACTGTCGACGGGGTGTCCGGTCGGGATGCCCGCAACTGAAGCCTCCTTGCGCGAATTCACCCGTCTCATTTGCCTACTGTGTCCCCCATTTTGTCTTCTGTTCTATATATATTTATTTATATTACAAATAAATCTCTACTGCGTGGTCAGTCTATGTTTTGCTTATTATTAATTATATAATCCTTTGTTTATGTCGCCAAATCCTACATTATCTTCCTACATTCCATCAAATCAAACATCTCTGAGACTAGGAAGCTTGCATCCATGTATAACTGCTTTTCCCTGCCATAATTACTCACGCTATCCAATTTTATGGGCCTTTGACCATGTGCAGATGGGGCTTGGCAAGACCCTACAAGCGATTTCTCTATTGAGTTATCTCAAGATCCAGCGTATTGCACCCGGACCATTTCGTAAGTACCCTACAAGTGATTTCTTTTCTTTTTTCCTTTTTTTACATTGGATTTCACAGTGCTGCTACTTGTATTTTGATCCCGTAAGGTCACCCTTGCAGTGGTCTTATGTCCTCTAAGCGTCACAGATGGCTGGCTGTCAGAATTCAGTAAATTCTGTCCTTCCTTCAGGGTGCTGCAGTATGTTGGTGATAAGCTTCACCGACGTGACCTTCGGAGGACCATCTATGAAGATGTACAGAAAGCTTCCACATCATCTCGATCCAACGTATGCTCTTCTGTTACAGAAAATATTCTTGGTTCAATATTCTTTAGGTGTATCCCATGATTCCCGTCAATATGTGTCACATCTTTCCTTTTCTTGGGGGTTTTTTTTTTTGCATGTAACAGGAATTACCATTTGATGTGCTCATGACAACATATGACATAGCCTTGATGGATCAAGATTTCCTTTCACAAATCCCCTGGCACTATGCAGTTATTGATGAAGCTCAACGTCTTAAAAATCCATCCAGTGTGAGCAGACACTTAATCTTTGTAATTCACCTGAGAATTTCAGAAATCCAATTGCATCACTAATTCTATGGTTATGACTGCCGTGTGCAAAGTTTTTTCCTGGTACTGCTCTTTTGTCACCGAGCAGCTCTTGGTACCACAGCACTATAAGCTTGTACCTACCTTCATTTTTGTGTGTCATGTGGGGTTATCAGTTTGTTTATAAGTAGCATGGAAGCTCAGACTTTCGGTGCTGTAACGGGAAAAACATCTTTACTTCCGACTTCTTAGTAGTATCTTGGTAGAGCATTTATAATGCTTCATTGTGACTGAGCAACTACTAAAGAATAGTTATGATCTGATTCGATGATCGTTTTTGAGCAATAACTAAAGAATAGCTATGACCTGGCACTGAGCAGAAATATTCATATTTTACAAGCAATTTCTGGACTTCAGGTTCAGCTGTTCAGGTGCAATCTATATTCAGCTTGTGAGGGCTAGAACCATCACAATGCTCAAAAATAATCTTCCTGGCATTCAACTATTTACCACTTCCGCAGCAAACAAATTACAATTTTATGTTTGTTGATCAGCATCGGTCTGCACTTTCAGATTTCAATTGAGCATGTAACCCAACTGTAAAATTTATATTTATTAGGCACCTGTCGGTTGGTGTTAATATATACACCTGCCAAGGCATACAGATAAGTGTGCATGTGACAAATGCTATATGCTGTACCTTTTCATTTTGTCCTCTTGGGTCACTTATCATAGAAAATTGTCTTTATCTTTATATGGTATCGTGGAACAAACTTCCGTCTTTGACTCAGGAAGTTCTTTTCCAGGTACTGTATAATGTCCTTGAGCAACGTTTCATCATGCCAAGACGTCTACTACTAACAGGCACTCCTATCCAGAACAACCTTTCTGAATTATGGGCTTTGATGCACTTTTGTCTGCCTTCAATATTTGGAAAGCTGGATGAGTTCCTTTCTACATTTAAGGAAGCAGGGGAATCATTGACAGGTACATTGAAATTGTTGAGCGATGCATTTTTAGCATTTGTTAATTGCCAGGTATCTTTTGTTCTGAGCAACAGCACATTTGTGCACTTTAGCTGGGAGCACTATATGCATGATGTAGCACCTGCGCTTGTTTGGTGCATCATGCAGTATATTCTATTGCTAAAATTTGCACAGTTTCTTCATGCTTCGTGTTGTATCATATTTGTGTAGGTGTATTGTGTTGAATGGTTAATGCTGTTATCCTTTGGTCTACTCATTCTCTTAATAAAAAAGGGCGTACCCAGTGCAGAGAGCTCCCGCTCTGTGCAGGGGTCTGGGGAAGGGTGTTAGTGGCAATCCTTACCCTTGCCTGTGCAATACGAGGAGACCGCGACTCGAACCCGGGACCTTCCCGGTCACAGGCGGTAAGACTACCGCTTGCACCAGGCCCGCCCTTCTAACTCATTCTCTTAATAGAACACACAAAACCAGAGCATGCCTTTACATGGAAATCAAAACTTGTAGTGCCTTTACAAATTTGAATCTGTTTTAGACCAATTGTTCCTGCATCAAACAGTTCTCTCAACCATTTATTCACTCATCATTTCTTTCATATTGATTTTGTGTTTATTTTTTGGGGCTCTACATTGAAAGTAATTCTTTTGGATCTCTGAAATGTCAATATCTTGTTCTGAACAGGTGATGAAGCTAATAAAGCAAAAAGACAATTCAAGATCATTAAACATATACTCAAGGCATTTATGCTACGTCGGACAAAAGCTTTACTAATCGAGAGTGGAATTCTGGCGCTGCCTCCACTAACTGAGCTAACAGTGTATGGTTCTTTGTTTCAGGAGGATATTTTCCCATTTCTTTGTGCTCTTGCCCTCTCTATCTTCTTAATCTGTTATGAATGTTTTTTACAGGATGGTGCCGCTGACACAGTTACAAAAGAAGCTTTACATGTCAGTGTTGCGGAAAGAGCTGCCAACACTTATTTCATTTACTAGAGGATCATCTCGCCACCAGTCTTTGCAAAACATTGTAATTTTGTTTCTTCCTATGTTTTCTTGTGAACTAGCATTTTGTATGTTCTGCTTCAGTAACTCATAATATGTAGATTTTATCGTTTCCCTCCTCAATATTTCAATTCATGCTTTTGCACCTCCTTGTGGGTTTATTAGTTGATTTATTTATTACTGGGGAATTAAGTTGATGAGCCATACTATGAAGCTATGGGAGAGAGTTATCGAGCATCGCTTGAGAGCAATAACGCAGGTCTCTATGAACCAATTTGGTTTCATGCCCGGAAGGTCAACCATGGAAGCCATTTTCTTAATAAGACAAGTTATGGAGTGGTATAGGGAGAAGAAGAAGGACCTACACATGGTTTTTATTGACTTGGAGAAGGCTTATGATAAAATATCAAGGAATGTTATGTGGTGGGCTTTGGACAAACATAAAGTCCCAACGAAGTACGTCGGGCTCATTAAGGACATGTACAACAATGTTGTGACTAGAGTTCAAACAAGTGATGGAGACACGGATGACTTCCCGATTAGGATAGGACTACATCAAGGATCAGCTTTGAGCCCTTATTTGTTTGCCTTAGTGATGGATGATGTCACAAGGGACATACAAGGGGACATTCCTTGGTGTATGTTTTTCGCGGACGATGTAGTGCTAGTTGATGAAAGCTGGACAGGACTGAATCAGAAACTGGAGTTATGGCGGGAGACTTTGGAGTACAAAGGTTTTAGACTCAGTAGAACTAAAACTGAGTATATGAGATGTGACTTTGGCACTACTACTCGGGAGGAGGAAGATATTAGTTTGGAAGGTTAAGTAGTGCCTAGGAAGGATACCTTTTGATATTTAGGATCAATGCTACAAAGAGACGGGGATATTGATGAAGATGTTAGCCATAGAATCAAAGCAGGATGGATGAAGTGGCGGCAAGCATCTGGTGTCCTATGTGACAAAAGGGTACCACAGAAGCTAAAAGGCAAGTTTTATAGGACGGCGATTAGACCTGCTATATTGTATGGTGCAGAATGTTGGCCTACGAAAAGACGATATGTTCAACAGATAAGTGTCGCGGAAATGCGTATGTTACGTTGGATTTGCGGTCATACAAGAAGGGATCGAGTTCGGAACGATGATATACGTGATCGATTAGGGGTAGCACCAATTGAAGAAAAGCTTGTTCAACACCGGTTGAGATGGTTTGGACATGTCCAACGGAGATCTCCAGAGGCACCGGTGCGTAGTGGAATCCTAAGCTAGGATAGTAACGTGAAGAGAGGCAGAGGAAGACCGAAGTTGACTTGGATAAAGGCAATAAAAGGAGACTTGAAAGGATGGAATATACCCAAAGACTTAGCCTTAGATAGGAGTGCTTGGAAGACAGCTATTCACGTTCCTGAACCTTGATTGCTTCTGCTGGGTTTCAACTCTAGCCTATCCCAACTTGTTTGGGACTTAAAGGCTTTGTTGTTGTTGTTGTTGTTGTGCATGCAGAAGAAAATGAAGTATTTAATCGAGTTATGATTCATATGATGTTATGTTCATACTCCTCTCCTCCTTAACTTTTTTTTTGAACGTCAAACTTCTTAACTTAGCAAAACAGTTAAAGGATTTCCTTTTCCAGTGCAAGTGTTGGTATTATGTTACTTCATGTCAGTATTGTAGAGTACCCCCCCCCCCCCCACCCCAAGGAGGGGGAGGTTAAGAATGAGAGAGGGGGGGGGGGGGGGGGGGTGCAACCAACTACTAGCCCTTCCCATCCAAAAACTTCCTTTTTCTTTTGTTAATTTATTCTAAAGTTATATTGTTTTAGCTCTATCTTGCTTTTTCGAGTTTATGCATAGAAAACAAATTTAATGCTCATTTCTTGCTTTTCTAAATTCTCATCAGGTAATACAACTGAGGAAAGCTTGCAGTCACCCATATCTGTTCAGTGGCATTGAACCTGAGCCTTATGTGGAAGGGGAGCATTTAGTTCAGGTTAGTCTGCTTCATTAGAAGATTAAATGCTAAGAGCCTATCTACCTGGTGTCATATGGGCTTCGTGGTTTAGCTGTGAAAATGCAATTGAAGAACTGGGTAAATAGGAAGCCCCCTTTTCTTCCTTTTTTGTTTTACTTTCTTTAAAAAAGAGAGAAGATGGGCAGGTGCTAGCCAAACCTGGTAAAACAATAGACATGGGTGTGGTGCCACCATGTCAAATAATACTGCCATTTTTGTTGTTATCGAAAATTTGGAAATTCTAAGTTGCTCATAAAGTGCCCCCTGCGCGCTCAGCAGCCAACTAGGGCCATTTGAACTAGCAGGTTGGACTTTTGTTAACCTGGCATGGGTATTAAATTATACTTTATGGTCATCTTTGTTCAGGCTAGTGGAAAGCTCATTGTCCTAGATCTTGTCCTGAAGAAGCTCCATGAATGCGGACATCGTGTTTTGCTATTTGCTCAGATGACCCAGACACTGGACATTCTTCAGGTTTTCTTTTTCCCAGTGATGCTAACACAATAGGTGACTTATTTCTCTTAATACTTATGCATACATTTCATTGTCTCTTATTTTGTGTTATCACTTCAATAGGATTTCCTAGAGCTACGCAATTACACTTACGAGCGCCTAGATGGTTCAGTACGTGCTGAGGAACGGTTTGCAGCAATAAGAAATTTCAGTTCTCAATCTACAAAAGGGCTTATCAGAGATGATAATCAAAGTGGAGCATTTGTTTTCATGATATCAACTAGAGCAGGTGGTGTGGGGCTTAATCTCATTGGTGCCGATACTGTGAGTCTCATTGAACTTGATAACATTGCTACTCCTATGACTATGATTTTGCCTACTAGATCTAGTAATATTTTATCTATTCTAAATAAATATGTTTTTAGTACCAACCAAACAGCTGCTAATGATGACAATGAACCTTATTTATATGTTATCCATGCTTATTGGGATGATTGGTTTAGGTTATTTTTTATGAACAAGATTGGAATCCTCAAGCTGACAAACAGGCCCTACAGCGTGCTCACCGCATTGGACAGTTGAATCATGTGTTGTCAATAAATTTGGTATCACAGCGCACAATTGAAGAGGTAAAGACTATGGCTTACTGTTGGAGCCCTAATACTCTCTTGAATAAGTTGTTTTTTTTGAAATTCTGGGTTTCTTGTCCTTTTTTTAAATTGGAATCAGGTCATAATGCGAAGAGCCAACAGAAAACTTAAGCTTAGCCATAATATTATTGGAGAAGAGGATGGAACTGATGGGAAGGGAGGAGATCCAGGAAATGAAGCTAGTGACTTGAGATCAATTATCTTTGGCTTGCACCTGTTTGATCCAGCAGATACAGCCGCAGAAACAATCAATGAGGATACAACTGCTGAGACAATCAGTGTGGAGAAATTGGCGAAGTTAAAAACAATGTCTGAAAAGGTTGTCATGATGCGTAGCCATGAGTCTTCAGAAAAGGACGAACGAGCATTTGAGATAAATCCAAATATGACTGATGACAGTGGAACTGTGATTAGAAGGGCTTCCGATTCTATTCGCATTGATCCTGGGCTAAACGAAGCTGCATACCTATCCTGGGTCGAGAAGTTCAAAGAGGCTTCCGGTTCTAGTGAAGATGCCACAGTTGAATTTGGAAGGCAAAGAGCAGCGCCTGAAGAAAAGCTCCTGAAACGTGATGTTAACAAGAAAAAAATAGAAGAAAGGAGATTGGCCAAATGGGAAAGTTTGGGTTACCAGACACTAGCAGTTAAGGAACCTGATATCACAGCAAACCAGAATATTTCAGACGCAGGATCCATCCAATTTGTATATGGAGATTGTACTAATCCTTCAAAAGTTTGCCCTAAAAAGCCTGCCATCATATTCAGGTACTTATACTTTCTAGTAAGAAAAAACATGAGTATGCTATTTATGGAAGGCTTAAGGCTATTACTTCTTCCTAGAATTCTTCAACTAGTTATTATTGTATGATTTACCATATTCTCCCTGTATTGCTGTGTCTTGGACGCAGAGATCGTGGTGTTTTCTTTTTCCCATTGTCTAAAAATAGTTCTTGTGTTGTATATTTATTATTTCGGGCATCTATATCAAGTTTTCAACAACTTGATGTTAAGATGTATCTTAACATAAAGAAAAGAAAACAGAAAGATTTTCAATATCTTTTGTCCTTCGACTTCTGCCAAGTTTCCTCTGAACCAAATTTTTGTGCTAAATAATTTGTAATGCTGTCACAGTTGCATAGATAATTCTGGGACTTGGGGGCATGGAGGAATGTTTGATGCTTTGACTAGTCTGTCGACATGCATTCCAGATGCTTATCACCGTGCTTCTGAATTTGATGACCTCCACATGGGCGATCTTCACTTGATTCAGCTTGATGGTTAGTTTTTTTTAGCACAAGCTTCACAAATTTGTAATACTTTTATGTTCATTGCATTTCACTTTAGACCATATTTACATGCATGAACTTCTGTAACTGCTAAATACAATGCCAATACTATCATTGGAACTATGCTAATCTTGATCAAAGAACTTTAGTTTGTTAGCTATGGCCCCTATGGCCTAGTTGTAGCAGTATGGGGAGGGGGGAAGGAGGGACTGGTCTTCATTCCTAGGGGCTCTTGTAAGGGGACCAGTCCTTCCTTTTTATTCTCTAATACACTGACTTGCAACTCTTCTGAGTATTCAAGAAAAAAAAATTGCTAAATGTTGCCTCTCTATTATTTTATAGTGGCTTACTTTGACAAGAACATGTCCTCTGTCTTCATTTCATTTTCATCCTTAGCAGAAACCAACTGTACCCGGAGTTTGGATGCACCTTTATGGGTGGCACTAGCTATCGTTCAGTCTTACAATCCGAGACGTAAAGTTCCGAGAAGTGAAATCTCCATGTCTGATTTGGAGCTCTGTTTATCAAAAGCAGCCTTCTCAGCTGCTCAGCATTCTGGTATTGTTCCCGTTTGGTTCCTTAATATAGAATTGTTTAGAAATCTAAAGCACGCCTTGGAATATCTGAATGCCACCCATCTCTTCACCAATGCATGCAGTTGTCAATATGTTTATTGTTTCAAGTAATATCTACATGGAATTTCTTTAATTATAAATCGTGAGCGCATGTTTGTATAGCTATTTTAAACTTATAATCACTTTCTCACCTTTGAAGCTATCAAAATGCTATGGTTCCCATTTTTTTCTTTTGCATTGAAGTATTGAACTGATGCAATTATCTCTTTAGCTACTATCAGATTCAGTTATTTTGTTTTCATTTTTTTCTCTCTGAAGCGGCTATCCACATGCCCCGAATTGGTTATCAAGGTGGCTCCCAACGATCAGAATGGTATACCATAGAGCGCCTGCTCAGGAAATACTCATCTCTCCATGGAATTGACATTTTTGTGTATGCCATGTGAACACAGTTCTTTTTATGAGTTTTCCGGTCGATGTACTTGCTAATGAATAAGTGCTACCATTTTCCTCCTGCAGGTACTACTTTCAGCGTTCATCCAGACAACAGGCAGATTCTAACCTAGGCCATGCTGATGATTCTGCTCAAAGCAACCCAAGCTAGGTGTAGTTAGGGATGTCTCTGTAACCCACTAGATCAGAAGAATCTGGGATTATGTAGCTAGCTGTAATTCGTCTTTTCTTTTCTCTTACCTGCCCCTTCTCTGTGGCTTAGTAGTACACTTATGAATTGATGAGCAAGCCAAATGAATTAGCTAAGAGGTGTATGTGCAACTGCTGTTTGCATCGGCAGTCGCTTTTGTTGAAAATCTATATATGGCATTTATATTGCTTGTGAGATCTTACCAGATTAGATGAGAGATCAAGTTATGATATGCAATTTTGTCTCATTGGTTGACAAATATTTTACAAGGTAGTCTCAAATTACTCAGTGAGTTCATATCACCCTTCCTTTTTTTTTTGGCATACTTGATTATCTGGCCATCTGTTTCAGGCGTGATAAGACTATGTCGATGCAGATTGGAGCCCTAACCCCCAGGCACAAGGTACTTATTGTTAGCCGTTGATTCTAATTCGTCTTGATTGAAGTCCAGCGACCCATAGAAGGCAAGGGTAATAGAAATATTTTTATTCAATGGAATTTCGTATGCGCACATATAGACTATGCCAAACTATATGAAGTAGTACTGACAATACATCACAACTCTCTCTCACACTCATATTCAGAGTGGAAACATGCAGATATGAGATCAGACGGAGTTCTTGATGGCCGAGCTGTATCCATCCTGGTCATCGTAGAACTTGGACCACAGCATGACTCCTCCGTAGTTGGTGGAGTTCTTGAGCGTGGGAAGCACCTGCACCTTGAGGCTTCCTACTGGTATGAACCCACTCCCTGCGGCATCTGGTGCAGCCGGCAGGCCAAGAAAGATGTACTTAGCTGTGATCCCTGTTGTCCACTGGTTCCAGGAATTGACGAGGTTGACCATGCTTCCCGGTGTGTATTGGCAAGGTGGGTTGTTGTAGAACTGAACCCAGACATAGTCGAAGAGGCCTGTCTGAAGGGCTTTGCCGACCCACTGGTCGGGGAAAGGACACTGCGGCGCCGCTGACAGGTAGACCTCCTTGCCCTTGGCGTCGGCAGCGTAGGACTTGAGGTATGCCGCAAGGGCTCCATAATAGTCAGGGTTTCCTCCCTCGATGTCGAAGTCGACGCCGTCGAGCACGGCGTCGCCAAGAGGCCTCTTGTCGGAGTGCCCGCCGAGGAAATTGTTCCAGATGTACTGGGCAAGCTTGAAGGCGTCTTGCTTGGAGTTGAGGGAGTAGCCTCCAGCGCCACCGCCGATGGAGAGCATGACCTTGACACCCTTGGACTGGCAGGAGTTGATATCTGCGGTGAGGTTTGTGCAGGCGTCGGAGTAGGGGTCGCAGTGACCCGCGAGGTTCAGCTGCGGCTTCTGCCCCGAGCCGAAGCTGCAGAGGAAGGCGATGTTGACAAAGGCATAGTTGCCGGTGGCGCAGGTGTCGGCGAGGGTGCCCTCGTTGCCGTTCTGGCCCCAGTAGATGGCAATGCTGCCGCCATGGCTCCCGGGTAGAGCCGAGGATACAAGGAAGACGATGAAGAGGCAGGCAAGGGAGGAGGATGAAGCGTAAGTTGCCATTCTTGCTATAGCTTGAGGTCGATCGAACCCTTTGTGTTATTGTTGTGCTTGCGCATGCGCCGCTGCTGATTGATTTATATATGCAATGGGACTTGGAGTGATGATTGTTTTTTAGCGGAGACGTGCCTTGTGGGTCGACGAATGTCGCTGTCAAGGTAACTCCCTCAACTCAACGCCTACGTAGTTTGGTTTGGTTGGTCCTAGTTTAACCATGGTCCGTCTGTCGCTACGGTACGGTACCTTTTTTTTTTTTTGAGGGGACGGTACGCTGCTTTTTCTTGGCAGTTGCCACAGCAGCGTCGAGGCAGATTCATCCGCGTTTTCTTTCTTGGATGGATGGACTGGAACTTGGGATTGGATTGGAGTAGTAGTTTAGCTTGGGCTTGATCAGGGCCCGGCCTGCTACTCCTGCCCGCAGATGTGAGCTATCGGCCCACCACCGGCCCGGTCGGTCGGTCCGAAGGAGACACGCAGACGAAGGCCCAGCAAGACCGAGGAGGGGGAGGCAGCAGAGCAGAGAGATCTCGTTCGCCTACTCCTCCAGCCTTCCTCCTCGTCGCCTCCGATCCGGCCAACCATGGCGGAGGATGCTACGAGCAGCCACCCGTCACGCTACGTCAAGCTCACCAAGGACCAGGACGCCCCCGCCGAGGACATCCGCCCCGGCGAGCTCAACCAGCCAGTACACGTCCCGCAGGTTTCGCTCTCTCTTCCTAGGGTATGTATCCCTCCTCCGATGAGTCCGATCTGAATCTCATCCCTACTCCCTTGCCCGACACCAGCTCGAAGGCCGGAGGTGCAGCGAGTGCGGCCAGGTCCTGCCCGAGAGCTACGAGCCGCCCGCCGACGAGCCCTGGACCACCGGGATCTTCGGATGCACCGATGACCCCGAGACCTGTACGTAATCTAATCTCTCTTCAACCTCACCCATCAATGTTTACGGTGGCAAACATCCAAATAGCTCGTTGCATTATCCTTTTTAGTCAACACTACCAGGAGAAGGCAGGGGTGCATGTGCATCGCGTCGGCCTGCTATCACCTTGATCTACCATTTCAGTCCCCGCGTCAATCACAAAGCCTGCATCATCGTCATTATCTGTCGAGTCATGTGGGTTTTTGGAGGCTTTTCATGGTGGATTCCATGAAAATCAGGCGCAGTGGTAGGGAGAGTCCATTGATTGATTGAGGCATTAGTTGCCCCTCGTTTCATGCTCTTCGGATGGACATTGGATTCAGGGTCTGATGTGGCATTTCGTTGGTGTGGGAAATGCTATTTGGACTTGGCCATGGTTGTCCGATTCTGTCAAAAAAAATTAGCGAAAACTTTTAGCCACAGATGTCTCAGCGCCAATATGCATGCATCATTCAACATTTCCGTTTGTTAGCAAGATACTTGCTCCCACGTCACCCATGCTCCATGGTTCTCCTGAAGTATAGCTAGGGTAGTTTGCTGATTGATTGATGATTCATACGATGTACATGTACTTAACTGGCTGGGCAATTCTGAATACAACTGAGGGTTGCTTTCCACCTCTCACAATGATAATCAGTCCAAAATGTCTGGTTCATACATTCATTTTTCTAACTTGCTCCCCCCCCCCCCCCCCCCCCCCCCCCCCCCCCCCCCCCCCCCCCCCAACATGAATAGAAGAACATCATTCCTTAAAATGTTGCCCTAGGACAAGGTATTTTGACCTAGCAGTGCAAAGAATGAAAGAAATACCTGAACATTCTGTTTTTTCCCACCGTTTAATGTGGATACACCCCTGCCTGGGCTCAGCGTCCAATTCCTCTGGTTCTAATTATTGTGTAGCCTACATACAGAGGAGGTTAGGTTAAGCCAAATCTGCTGCTTAGTCCAAACCTCCTGGGCTCCTTAAAAGCTTTGGGTCCACCACTGAGCCCATGTTTTATGATCTGCCATGTGCAGAGACTTAACAGAAGATGGTGCTATTTTGTGATAAATCGTGTTATGAGCATTATATGTCAATGGTGTGTCTGACTGAAATTGTGCTCAGTACCAAGAATCGTCATGGTACTATGGATTCTTTACATGTTTGAAAGGATAGAATGCTTCTTGTATTCCTTATGACATGACTCATAAGTCCAGGGGCATTTTTCTTTGCTTTTCCCTAGGCATTTGCTATGCCTGATCAAATGTTACTTTGCGTAGCACTTTTATACATCGCTGTGCTCTATGAAATAATCAGGTTCGGATTGTCGAACTATCAAAGATTAACATAACTGCTTTCTTTGCAGCACTTTAATACCATATTTGGCTTTGTGCGTCATTTATCTCTTTGTCCATATTTGTATGAATGCTATTTCTAGAATGCTGATTTGAAAGAAAGGTAGCTAGCGGAAGATCATGTAACTATCAAATTGTCTGTTCATTGTGACACTAGGCCGAACTGGGTTGTTTTGCCCGTGCGTGCTGTTTGGGCGCAACGTGGAGGCTCTTAGGGAGGACATCCCTTGGACAACTCCTTGCGTGTGCCATGCTGTGTTTGTTGAAGGAGGGATCACGCTGGCGATTCTGACAGCAATATTTCATGGTGTTGATCCAAGGAGTTCATTCCTGATTGGAGAAGGTCTGGTGTGCAGTTGGTGGTTATGTGCTACCTATACTGGCATCTTCCGCCAGGAACTTCAGAGGAAATATCATCTCAAGGTGCAATCTATCTTGGCTGCTTTCCACTGTTAAGAAGTTACAGCTAGCTAACTCTCCCTGTGTCTGTGCACGTACAGCTAGCTAACTAGTTGCTGTTGTCTTGTTTTGCTCCAGAACTCTCCGTGTGACCCATGCATGGTCCACTGCTGCTTGCACTGGTGTGCCAACTGCCAGGAGCATTGCGAGAGGAGGGGACGGCTGGCAGAGAACAATGCCGTGCCCATGACTGTTGTGAACCCACCTCCAGTTCAAGAGATGAGCATGTCAGAGAACCGTGGTCCTGCGGCCCTGGAGAACGGAGCAGGCAACGCCGAGCATGAAGCAGAGAAGAGTGAGCACGATGATGTGGAGGTCATTCCTCTATAGGCTCTAGGATCGGAGTGAGGACTAGGATGGATAGCAATGTAATAGTATGGAACCGTTCCATCCGAATGAGCGTGTGGTTATTTTCATATGTATCCGACGACCGAACGAACGCAGATGACGATATATGATAGCACAGATCTGATCTAGTTGTTGATTTTTCTACAAAAAAAAATAGATTGGTAACAATTTTACTCTTCCTGTACCAATTTTACCAGATCAACTGTCTGCCATATGTATGGTTTCTGCTGCCGGTTTTGTCATTGTCTCGACAAGAAGTTGGTGGCGTGTCAACTGTCTAATTGTAATAATCCTAGTAATATATAATACTGTAGTACGATTCGTCGTGCTGCCGCCCAAGTTTTTTTCAATCTTTCGCTCGGCAAAAAAGGAGAAAAAGCCTTTTCCGAACTTTGGCTTGGCCAAAAAGACAGGAAAAAACAGAAGGTTTTCGCCTTCACTGTGAGTCTGACGAACGAGCATAGCAGAGCATCAGCCTCTGAGCCTGCAGCTCAGCTACCTTAAAAGGAGGAGCCGATTGGATTGGATTTGGGGAAGAGCAAGACGATGGGGTTCGAGGTTCGCCTACCATGGCTGCTCCTCGACTCAGCGCGCCGCCGCCGCCGCCCTCCTTCCCGTGGCATCCATGCCGCCGCCGACTCCCACGGTTTAGTTTCTTTCTCACGCCTCCCGCCGCCGCCGCTGCCGCTGCTTCACATCTTCTTCTTCTTTTCATTTCACCAATAACGTCAGTTTCTTCGCCGCGCTTCTCCTCTCCTCCCACAACTCCCACAGCAGAAAGGAGTTCTCTTGTGCTCCTACTAACTTACTTTACTGATGAATACTTTCCCCTCCTTGAGCGACGTCTGCCAATATATACTCCGTTTCTTCGATCTCAACTCGATGTTCTATTTTCTACTATAGGCAAAGGTTCAAGCAAATTCTTTCTGCCTGGTGCAACAGCCGCAGTTCTTGCCATGCTTGGCGCTCTACATGCTAGACGTATGTATGATGACAAGAAAGTAAGCCATGCATTTGTGCGTTTTACTTACTCCAAAAAGTACTAGTTACATTACAATGTTCCACCCATGCATACTTAAATGTCTGGGGTCTGGAATTCATTTTCATGAAGGTCATCGAAAGCAAGGACAAAGGAATTGAACCACAATTCTCGCCAGATATCAGGGTACTGCTACTCTAGTTAGCACAACCATCTGTCACTCCTGTACCTTGCCTTCTCACTGCAGAATGGTGTCATTTGCAATACAGGCTTCATTTTTTAGGCTCCTACCATTGCGTACTATGTCACGTTTCTGGGGAATCTTGATGGAAGTGGTTCGTATTCCTCTATCCATACAAGCTGATAAATTCTTTTCCGTCTTTGCTCTTTGATAGTATCATCACTTGCAGTGCAGGATGTCCCAGTTTTCATGCGCCCGACCATCTACAAAGCATGGGCTAGAGCATTTCACTCTGGTATGTCTTTACCTTTGCTGATGCCTTCTTATTTTGCGTCAATGCAAAGTTCATCTGCCATTTTTTTTTACCAGTCTCTACTTACCCTGTGCTTCATTTAAAGCATCTGTTTCTGATATGCATGTTTGTACCCTGAATAGTGATAGATAGGGTTCCTCCCCTGATATATACTATAGCCATGTAAATGCTTACTGCTCTAATGGTCGCTGTAATAACTTACTGGTTCTTAGAGGCCTGTTGTTGGAAGAAACCATTGCCTAATAGCATAGCTTATACATGTTTTCATCTTTTTGGTACTCATGAGAACTTGATAGTTGTTATGTCACTGTTTTCAAAAACTTTGCCACTCATTTGGAATGAAATGCTGACCCCTGAATACTGTAGATTTGCAAGAAGTCGCTCTTCCTCTAGAAGAATATCCGTCTTTGCAGGCATTCTTCATCCACGGTCTCAAAGAAGGAGCGAGGCCCATTGATCCAGATCCAAACTGTCTGGTAACTGGTATCATGATAGTTATTCTGTATAGCCATTAGTCTGATATGGTGATGACTAAAGACTGATCTGTATTGTGTTCAATTGTACCGTTAGGTGAGTCCTGTGGATGGTCGAGTTTTGAGGTTTGGAGAGCTAAGAGGTCCAGGAACCATGATTGAGCAAGTGAAAGGCTTTTCTTATTATGTTTCTTCTCTTCTTGGCACGAGTTCATCCCTTCACGATGCCGCAGAAGAACTTTCTGGGGAGCAGATACAGGAAAATATGACTGAGAATTGTAATGCAAAATCATGGTGGCGAGTATCAGTTGCTTCACCTAAACTACGGGATCAAACACTATCGAGGTATTTATACCAGAAATAAAGGATGATTTAGAATCACAAATTTCTGATACAACTGCATAAGCTACTCACCAAGTTCACATCGATTAACATATTATTTCCCACCATGCAACAGTACACAAAAAAGCATATTTGCTTGCAATTAACTCTACTTCATGCATGGTTATGTGTTTTTTTTATCACCCTTTATATCTGAACATTTCAACAACAATGTCTAATAGCACATAACTCCAGCATGCTGCACAAAGCTGTGATATTAATGTGCAAATTATCTTCTTGAGTCATGATAAAACTTCACTTTTGTACAATACTGTGAGTTGAGATATTTTATCTCAGACCAGCAGTTTGCTTTTTTCCTTCATTTCAAGGTTGACAATTTTGTGGTATTAATTTGACTTGTCCTTGCCAGCCCAAAGAAAGGCATGTTTTACTGTGTCATATATTTGCACCCTGGTGATTATCATCGAGTCCAGTCTCCTGTTGATTGGAACATTTTGAAACGTCGGCATTTCTCAGGTTTGTCCATACCCTACCAGTACCAGACTAATGTGGTAGGTTGATGTAGGAGTGATACAATACAATCCTAGTGTATTTGCAGGCCATCTTTTCCCTCAGAATGAACGTGCTGTGCGGACCATCAGAAACCTGTACGTTGATAACGAAAGGGTAATTTTGCTTAGCTGTTTTAGCATTCGTTTCAGATATGGAAGCAAGTTGACGAGGAGAAGTAAAATCTGGTTTTCGATGGCTGTTAATGACAGGTTGTGCTTGAAGGGCAATGGAAAGAAGGGTTTGTTGCAATTGCAGCAATTGGTGCTACTAATGTTGGATCACAACAACAACAACAACAACAAAGCCTTTAAGTCCCAAACAAGTTGGGGTAGGCTAGAGTTGAAACCCAACAGAAGCAATCAAGGTTCAGGCACGTGAATAGCTGTCTTCCAAGCACTCCTATCTAAGGCTAAGTCTTTGGGTATATTCCATCCTTTCAAGTCTCCTTTTATTGCCTCTACCCAAGTCAACTTCGGTCTTCCTCTGCCTCTCTTCATGTTACTATCCTGACTTAGGATTCTACTACGCACCGGTGCATCTGGAGGTCTCCGTTGCACATGTCCAAACCATCTCAACCGGTGTTGGACAAGCTTTTCTTCAATTGGTGCTACCCCTAATCTCTCACGTATATCATCGTTCCGAACTCGATCCCTTCTTGTATGACCGCAAATCCAACGCAACATACGCATTTCCGCGACACTTAGCTGTTGAATATGTCGTCTTTTCGTAGGCCAACATTCTGCACCATACAACATAGCAGGTCTAATCGCCGTCCTATAAAACTTGCCTTTTAGCTTCTGTGGTACCCTTTTGTCACATAGGACACCAGACGCTTGCCGCCACTTCATCCACCCTGCTTTGATTCTATGGCTAACATCTTCATCAATATCCCCGTCCCTCTGTAGCATTGATCCTAAATATCGAAAGGTATCCTTCCTAGGCACTACTTGACCTTCCAAACTAACATCTTCCTCCTCCCGAGTAGTAGTGCCGAAGTCACATCTCATATACTCAGTTTTAGTTCTACTAAGTCTAAAACCTTTGGACTCCAAGGTCTCCCGCCATAACTCCAGTTTCTGATTCACTCCTGTCCGGCTTTCATCAACTAGCACTACATCGTCCGCGAAAAGCATACACCAAGGGATGTCCCCTTGTATGTCCCTTGTGACCTCATCCATCACTAAAGCAAACAAATAAGGGCTCAAAGCTGACCCTTGATGTAGTCCTATCTTAATCGGGAATTCATCCATGTCTCCATCGCTTGTTCGAACTCTAGTCACAACATTGCTGTACATGTCCTTAATGAGCCCGACGTACTTCGTTGGGACTTTATGTTTGTCCAAAGCCCACCACATAACATTCCTTGGTATTTTATCATAAGCCTTCTCCAAGTCAATAAAAACCATATGTAGGTCCTTCTTCTTCTCCCTATACCGCTCCATAACTTGTCTTATTAAGAAAATGGCTTCCATGGTTGACCTTCCGGGCATGAAACCAAATTGGTTCATAGAGACCCGCGTTATTGCTCTTAAGCGATGCTCGATAACTCTCTCCCATAGCTTCATAGTATGGCTCATCAACTTAATTCCCCGGTAATTTGTACAACTTTGAATATCTCCTTTATTCTTGTAGATCGGTGATCAATCAGGGTAATTTCTCGTGCCGTGAAAAATGAATGCCGGTTGCCAATGAATTTGTGAAGCTTTTAACGGATGGTATTTTTGGGTGGCAGATAAGTATTGAACCTGAGCTGAGGACAAATAGGGCAGCGTCAAGGATGGTTGACTCGATGCCTCCTGAGGAACGTGTTTATGAACCGGAAGGGACTGGCGTGATGGTTAAAAAGGGTGAAGAGGTACATTGTCCTTGCCTGAGCTGCTACTGCAGTGTAGCAGCTAGAGCTATATTATATTTTTAAGAAAGATATTGGGAGTGGTAACTGGAAGAAGCGCAATTGTTGGCAGGTAGCAGGATTCAAGATGGGATCAACCGTGGTGGTGGTATTTGAAGCTCCTGTGTCCAAGTGCAGGGCAATGGAGGAGGAGGAGGAGGGCAGAGCAGATTTCGGTTTCTGCATCAGGGCTGGCGACAAGGTGATTGCGCGGTGGAGTAGCGGATCAGGATGACATTACTCGGCCTTTTGTGGTGTGGCTGGTACTCGGTTGTTTTTTGGTGTAAGAGGAGACGGTCCTGTGCATTGCTTATTTGCTGCTGGGGCGAGGGCTAGCTCCTAACAGAGAAGAAATCTGTAGCGTGTGTAGTGCTCTACTTGTGGTTTTTGAATTTTTGATACTGCTCCAGATCACAGAGGGATGGCTTCAGATGTACTGCCATAGATGTGCTGCTTCTGTTAAATGAATCTGAGTGACAAGTCATTTTTCTTTGTGATGAAGGTGGTCCATCTCATGGTTCCTTCCCACAGAGTGACAGGAGAAACAGCTAGGAGCTGCATTCGGGCCTTGCCGGGGGAACCCACTTGACTTACCAATCTGGCCTGGTGAAGTGCCGCGATAGCACGAAGAAATGGCGCTCACAGTCACAGGCAAAATACAGCATCTTTTGAAGAAGAAAAAAAGGTATAGCGTCTTAGCGCGACGTATCATAGTCTGACATGGAATTAGTGCATTTGGAGGCTCTCGGCTTTCCATTTTGCCCTATCAGCAGTGAATCTTGCGCGATAGATTTTCCAATTTCGACTTATGTTTAGAGAAGGTTCTTTTTCAGAGCTGGTTTTATTCTCTCAAGTTTATTGGTCTGCCGGTGTCCTGGCTCTGTGCAATGCAACAGATCAGCATCACCGTCAGCCTCAACCATTTTCCAATCAAAAGAAAAGAATAGCGGAGCAGGTGTGCGTGCGGTCCAATGGCGGATCCACCGAACCGAAGGAGGCGAGGAATCCATCCACCAACCGCCTCTGGCTCTCTGCCTTACCGGCTGCGGCTGCTCCTGCTCTCCCCTCCTCTCCTCCTCGTGCCCCACCCCCACCCATCCATCCGTCCGTCCATCCAATGCGATGCTGTCGTTGGCGCGCCGGCCGCTCTCCGCCGCCGTCCCCGCGGGCAACCTCCTCGGCATCCATCTCTTCCAGTGCCCCGTGCGTACCCTACCACCTCCATTCCTCTGCCGCGCCCGCGCCGGCCTAATCCATTTCCATTCCCGATTGTTTCCCATACGCAGGACACCGTTGGCATCGTCGCCAAGCTCTCGGAATGCATCGCCTCCCGCGGCGGCAACATCCACAGCGTCGACGTCTTCGTCCCCGACGACAAGCCCGTCTTCTACTCCCGCAGGTATGGTATGGGCGTCTTCCTCTGAGTCGACTGTACTATTGGATTTGGATGGATGGATGGGTTGCAGCATGTTTGTTTGACATTCCAGTGAGTTCACCTACAACCCAAGGCTCTGGCCGCGTCATGAGCTCCACAACGATTTCCTCAATCTCTCCCGCTGCTTCAATGCACAAACATCCACCGTACGAGTACCCGATCTTGACCCCAAATACAACATCTCCATCCTCGCATCAAAGCAGGTTAGTTAGCTTCCTTTCCTTTCTCTGTTTCCCAGCCCTTCCGTTCCGTACCACCTAACCTGTTTTGGATGGTTAAGCCGCCTTCCCTTCAGTCAGTAAGCAACCATTTCTCTTCTTCGCTCTAGGACCACTGCTTGTTCGATTTGCTCCATAGATGGCAAGAAGGCAGGCTTCCAGTACACATTAATTGTGTCATAAGGTAATATTAAGGCCGGTCAATTTTTTCTTTATTTTTATTTTATTACACAACTGGGTTTTTTTGTTTTTCTGTTTGGACCCATCCATATGTTAGTTGTCATGTCAGCCTCCTTTCCTCCAGCAAAAGCAAACACCTCTCATTCAGATACATATATACACTCCTTCACTGTATACAGCAACCATGATAGACCACAAGATAATCATGTACGGCGTTTTCTCCAGAGGCATGGAATCCCATACCACTACCTACCCACCGCACCTGGCAACAAAAGAGAGCAAGAGATCTTGGAATTGATCCAGGGTACAGATTTTGTTGTCCTGGCAAGATACATGCAGGTAAAGAGTGCTCCTTCTTTCTTTTCCCCCCTTTTTCTTCTTCTAAGTATCTTACTATCCCTAGTTCAGAGTTAATGCCAAAAGATTGTGAAAAACGAGCAAAGTGCTAGCGTCGCATGATCTCTATGAGGCATACAAAACTCAGATCGCCCTTTGAATATTCTCCAGAGCTTCTTGTCTTTATTTTTTAGATGTAATATATAACACTAAAAGCTTGTTGTTTGTGTTAGGGACACCCAGTATGTTTAGTCAGTGTCTCTCTGAGCAGATGAAGTCAGAGCTATTCACTACCTCAACCTTCCCTGGTTTCCAATAATAATATAAGCTACCTGTTTTTCTTGTCCTCTAAACAAATTCTTCCACTTCTATAAAGCCATTTTGCATAGAACAGAAAATGACAGGCTGGCATATCATTGTCCTTTTCATCTCTATGGCCATAAGGTCAGCATCAACGTTTAATACGGACTTGTGTCACCTCACCCATATATCTTTGACACATATTCGTTTTTCCTTGCAGGTACTCTCAGAAAGCTTCTTAAAAGCATATGGTAAAGACATTATCAATATTCATCATGGCCTTCTTCCCTCGTTTAAGGGAGGGAATCCTTCAAGACAGGTATCACACTTGTGTTAACCTAATCTGGTGTCTACTTTTTAAAAAAGAAAAAAGAACAAGATGTATTATTATGTACCATTTTTCAGGCCTTCAATGCTGGGGTGAAGTTAATCGGGGCAACTAGCCATTTCGTTACTCAGGAACTTGATGCTGGGCCAATCATTGAACAGATGGTATTCATACTTTTCACTCAGCAGCTAACTTAGGTGTCAAATTGATGGATTGCATCATCAGTTACAATTGGTAGTAAACTATACATGATGTATGCCAGATTTTGTCTATCGATGTGTGGAATCGTCTTTGGCCAACAGTTAGTTCATTTCTTTATTTTTTGAACGCACAGTCAATTTGTTTTTAGAATCCCTTTTAGCCTAAGACTGTAGGGTTTCACATAGTAATTAGCACTGACCTTCATTCAAGGGGACCCTACGGCAGCCCTGTTCGCTTGAACTTTCGCTGATTTGTTGTGAGAGAAAGACACTGTACCATGACTTATAAGTTGCCATCAGAGCTCTGTGACATTTGTTGTGCAGTGAGATTCATGGATGTGAAGTTATACTAAAACATGACGCTTTTAATCTTGCCTATTTCCAGTTGGTGGTTGGAGATTTAGTTTTTCTCTCTTGTTTTTTTCCTGTGCTGCAGGTTGAACGAGTTTCTCACCGAGACACGTTACAGAGTTTTGTTGTCAAGTCTGAGAACCTTGAGAAGCAGTGCCTAGCAAAGGCTATCAAGTCATACTGCGAGCTCCGTGTCCTACCATATGAACTGAAGAAGACTGTCGTGTTCTGAGCTCCCTTTACTTTCTGTCTTATACTCTTGTGGATTGGTGTGTTTGTGTTTTTTTTTTTCTCACAGAACAAGTGATAGATGATTCACTTTTTAATATATCTCAACAATCGCTTCCTAGCTTTGTATGATCGTGCATAACTTACTCTTGGTTGATATCACGAGCATACTTGAGCTGTGGCAGCAGTTATTCATCGAATACTTGCTTGTTCGCGGCAGTTCACGGCAAGTACTTCTGCATCGTTTGAGATAAAACTTTGACTAGTGACGCGCCCTCGCGAGCGCGGAGGCGACAAACGTGTGGTTAGATATATGTTCGGGAGGTGTATATTACATATGCTGTTGAACAAATCGATGATGATACATAGGTATATAGCACATGTCATGGTGGCCTGTATGTTACATTAGTTATAACTGCATAGCTGCCGATGGTTCTATGGGAGTCTTCTTAGTACTTTGCTTGACGATGAGAGATGGCGCTGGTGAATGAGGCCATGCTTTGGCAGCCATATGGTAGTGTTCATATACCATAGCATGTTAGATGTGTGTAGGTAGAATGGAAGTGTGCTGTGTTTTTGTGGCAACAGTGTTTCACCTGAATTTTCATATAATCCTGTTAAGCAACCTGCAAAATAGAGACCGAGTGGTAAGATAGCTATGTGTTTGTTTGTTGTTGTCTAGGGCAGAGGATTTAGTGCAGCCTAAAACAAATGTGATGGAATGCAGCTGTAGTGTACCTGGTGAGTGGAAAGCGGAAGTGGCGCCATCATCTGGCAGGGATATGTAACCTGTGGATGAATCAACAACAGCTTGGAAGTGATGAATTAATAATTTCCAAATTCAGGTGTTTCCCATGTTTGAGAAAGCAAAGGAGGAATTTGAAGCCTCATTGTTCATGGAAGTATTCAAGCATTGCACGTCGGCCCAATATTACCAAAACCGGCGAACTGACATTTTCAAGAAAACTTATACGCAGTTGTATACGATAAGAATTGAGTTAGGAAATGCATCCTAAACATATGAGAGATCACATTCTATACTTGCAGAGATTGTAGTAGATGTTAGCGTTGCATTAGATATCAATTGCATAAAAATGTGAAAGACAGCATGTTCGCTTGCTCGTATACGATCGTGAATTATAAGCTGGAACAGTACTTTTCTCTCACACCAAACCAGCCAGCAGTAAATAATCCACGATCGTTTACGACGAAACGATTTAACAGTAATCTGAAAAAAGCGTACTATGAAAACTTAGGGTCGGAGGTACATACAGCAGCTGCGAAAGTGGCTCAATCTAGCGCACCACATCACGTAAAAAGCCAGCACCACCCAAGGAAGTTTTTTTTTTTTTTTTGCTTCATAAACAGTCCATGTAAACCGCTTTTTAACCAAACAGCCATATAGAAATGGAGCATTAAAAAATAGCATGTTAATTCTATGGTGTTCTTTACTCAACCCACTACTGCAGGCAAAGTATTTTTATTTGCTTCATGGTTCATTTACAAGGAAAAAATAAACTGAAACTGCACTAAGTTGAGAATGTCAAGCAAATAAACCACCTTTTGCCTACGTATTGGGAGCCCAAGACTGCTTGGGTGACTCATGTAAGCTGAGGTGGACTCCAAAACTGGGGAAGCATCCAGCTCTGCGATATTGAGGGGAACCATCAATAAAAAGAGGACACCGTGAATCCTCTCAAAATTTAGGCCCTAAACTAAGGCAGCAATGCCATCTTTAGTAATTTAAATGGAAAAAAGTGCATATATCTGACAAAGTTTCAGCCCAATGTGGACCATACAAACTGTCAACTGTAGAATGGTTTTATCGTTCAAGAACGGATACACGTATCTCTTCCTTTTATTGGTTGGACCAGATATCAGTCTGACATTAGTGTCTAGAATTTTAGGGACTCAATTAATAATATGGAGGTTCAAGGTTTTCTAGTCTGTCAAATCTGCACATAAATATTAAGATATACTGTAAAGACATGGAAACGTAAAAGCATTTCACAATTAAGCCCAATCTTCATATGCTCGTGCTAGTTATTCTCTGCCGAGCACCAAACCTCAAGGCAAAATGCCAAAATATGAGGCTATAGATGGCAACCAAGGAGTAAGATGCAAAAAACCTAATCAATACTAATGTCTCTGAAACAGGATAATTATAATACAGAGCGTTGTCGTGTATATATTGTTTGAGATATGAAAGAAGCACAAGGCATCTTTTTTGTTTTGAAGGGACAGAGGGATCCTGGAGAGACAATATTGGCTGACACTTTTGACACCACCACTAACACCACAGATACAACAAAGATGCAGCACCTGATTTTGGCGATGGTGCATAATGCATCTATGTAGGCATGAAAAAATAACAGTCACTGAAGAAGTATTGTTCGGAAAAGCATCTTACCAATAGTGCAGTATGCCCAGGCCGACAACCTTGATGTGATGAAAAACCTCTAAATTTGCCAATTAGGTCCTTGTCCCAAGCTGAAAGAGAAACGAAGCCATCAAGCCTCCCAAACTAAAGCATTGAAATCGGCAAAAAAAAACATGTAAAAGACCACACATGCAAATGGGGAAAATAGAGAAAAGACACTAAGCAACCTCTAGACTGAGAAAAGGAGGAAGCAGGAAATTAGAAAGCAAAAGATGCAGAGCTTCTTAAACCCCCTCCACCATCCAACTATTTGAAGGGAAAGAATAAACGAAATCAGCATGATTGAAATCCCTTCTTTGCACCATGGCCTCCACTCCTACCTAGTGTGTACATAATAAATAATATAGAAAAGGAATTTACATGAGGACGGAACCTATAGCACATTGAAAGAGTGAGCAGTAATCAGACCTTTAAGGTACAGGATTATAGAATGATTCAAGCATAATGTAACTTCTGAGTTGACTCAATTCCTATAGCTCAGGCTAGAGAAGAATGTGATGATGCAAACTTGAAACATAACATGCAACAAACAGAATCACCTTGTAAAACCATTTTGGGTAGTGAACAAATTGCAGTGATGCTAAGCACGAAGCTCAATGGAGAGCCAAATACTGACCGCTAAAAGTTTACTGTGTTTGTCATAGATCATGGTCGATCATGTAGATGCTAATCATGTTAGGAGTAAAAAACAAAAATGATGGCAGCTTACCTCTGAAACCATGGCAACGTTTAATCACAAAATTGGTAAGCACGCCTATCAGTATAATGCAAAGTAATATCGACGTTGGAAATCCAGGTTTTCTTTTTTGTAAACCATATATTTATATATTGTATCACCTGAAAACACATTACATAGAAATTAATAACGGAAACTAAATTTAGGTAAATCAGCAGTACTGAACGAATAGCATACTTTTTTCATTTGAAATATAAATATAAGGTACCAAGGAAAATAAAGGCATCTGTCTTTATTCATAGAGCCGCTATTGATTATTATTACTTCTGCAAATAGGCATTGTGTAATTCGTATCCACTCAAATGTTCTATCCTTGGTAATGCAATATCCTGATATCTATACTACCGAAAATACGTATGAGTCCTATTTTGACATTGACACTATTCTAGCAAGCACTGCTTGGGCCTACTGTGTATGAACAAATCAAATTATTAAGTTTCATCGGGCTTTGTTCTATCCTCGGAATCAAATACATACATGATATGAAGGCCATTATTTTTGTAAGCTAAGAAATAGTTGTTGTAATAGAAAGATATGTAACCTCTGAAACATCACTGATCAATGGAAGGTAAACAAAAAAAGATCATATTTATATCTCATAAATAGATACCAGAAAGGAACAAGGAAAAAATGGATGAACATACCTTGGTCCTGTGGCTAGCCAGCTGTCAATTGCATCTATGGCAAAAACAACTTACATGGGAAAAATGAACTTAAATGAGAGGAGCAACCTAATGTACCTTGAAGAAGAGGGTGAGGAGATTAATCCAAGAAGCACCTAAAAGTAGCAGGTATTGACGGGGTTATCCAAAGAAAAAATAGTGGAGCGATTAATCCTGCTGAATTGACGAAGCCCAACTAACACAGTAATGATCCTGTGAAGAGATACTGCTGTAAAAAATCAATAAGATGAAATGAGCTGAGAAAAACATTACAATGCAGAGACCAGATCAAGAAGACGCTTGCCTACACTGAGTTGGAGTACTGTTGCTTATTAAGCCTATAAAGGGGATTGGTAAAAACAAGGTCTGCACTGCATGCAGTAGATTTCTCAGAATCAGCACATAGCTAAAAAAACAGAATCAGCATATAGCTAGAAAAAACAGGAAACCCAAGCTGCAGGATGCACCCCCAATTTCACTCCCCTAAAGCTGAAATATTTTTGAATGTGTCACCACAGTTTTCCCATCTGAAACAATGTAACTGTCGGGTACCTTAGAACGGGGTACCCCGAGCGAACATCAAATGGGTCACTAAAGTCCCATTTGATGAATAAAGCTAGAAGGTAAGCCGTGGGCCCCTCACCCGCCACGACCGAGCCCACTGGGCCCTCCTCCTCCTCGCCTTGAGCCTCGAGCAAGAGGTCTCGGCATCCTGACATGAACTCCGCCTCGCGCGAGGCTCTCCACGGAAGGCCTCGGCAGGGGGCGCATTCTCCGTATCGCGCGAGGCCTCTCGCGGCATGCCTCGACAAGGAGTCCGATCTCCGTCTCGCGCGAGGCCTCATTCTCCGTCTCGCTCGAGGCCTCATTCTCCGTGTCGCTCGAGGCCGGCTCGCCCGTAGTCCGTCGCCCCCCGCCTCGACCGACCCTCCCGACAGCGCGTCACGTCTCATTAATGCTTCAACCACTCCCGCAATCTCAGCCGGACGATGGCTCAACGCCACGGAATGACCGACGAGACCCGAGGTCGCATCAGCGCCACACCGGCCGGGACAGGGCACGACGGGGATTACCGGCCACTGTGTCCTAACGCTGTGTCCACGATCAGCGCCATACCAGCTGGGACAGGGTACGGCGGGGATTACCGGCCACTGTGTCCTAACGTTGTGCCCACGATCAGCCGCCCACTCGAGGCCTCGGCACTGTACACCAAGGTCTCGGCTATCTTGGGGTTTGCGCCTGCCGAGACCCCTCCACTGCGGTGCAGCCTCGGCACCGACCAAGTCTCGACCTCACGCACAATCCGTCCATAGTGGTTTGCACGTTCACCGCCGCACCCACTCCGAGGCAGTCTCAGGGCTCCCACGACGCACAGGATCGGATGGGACGACCATGCCGCCCCAGTGCTCTAAGGACGGACCACTCCGACGACCACGCCGCCACAGGAACAGGCTACAGGGCCTAGACATGCCGCCTCTGTTCACACGACACCGTATAGTTAGCTCATGTACCGTCCTTGTCCTCCCTTCAGGCTATAAAAGGAGAGGACTTGGGCCGTTTTAGAGGGACGAAGGAAAAAGAACGCCTTGTAACACACACATGCACACCTCCCGGACACCTGAGAGCAACTTCTCAGACGGCCCGCACGACACCTTGCCGAGACCTGGGACTAGCTCACTCTCTCCCTTAGCTTGTAACCCCCTACTACGAGCACTCCGGTGCAAGGAATACAAGATCGATCTTTCAGACTGGACGTAGGGCACCGATTGCCTGAACCAGTATAAACCTTGTGTCTCTTTGCATCACCATCCGGGATTGGGAACACGCAGAACAAATTCACTGGTTGGTTGAGGACCCCCCAGTCCGAAACACCGACAGTTGGCGCGCCAGGTAGGGGAATACTGCGTGTAAGCTTAATCATCCCAACAAGTCCCGAATGGCAGACCCCATACGACCACTACATCTCAGCGCAATGATCTAGTTTGGGAGCCTAGAGTTCATGTCTCTAGGATACAAGTACGACGTGGTACTCCTCCCACCCAGAGCCCCGTCAACCGACGGCGACATCACGCACCAGCAGCCCAGGCGCGGGTGGCTCCCAAGCCGCCGCTCTCGTCACGCTCGCCAGGCGCAACGCGGGCAGGACCACCTCGACACCGCGCGAGCTCATGGTGGCGCACCGCGTTCTGCCGGCACCCCATGTCCAGCTGTTGGCACAAGGTCCCTGGTTGGGGACCTGACTTGCCTGAGCCTAGACATCGGTGAAACGCCGGCGGCATGCGGCGATGCCCCGTCGGCATCCCATGCCCGGCTGTTGGTACAGAGTCCTTGGTTGGGGACCTATCTAGCTTAAGCCTGGGCAGGAGAAAGACGCCGGTGGCGCGGAGCGACATCCTGCCATCAAGCTCTGCCCCGCCACCTCCTGAGGAGCTGATTTCTTTCATCACCCCATTCGACATGTATTGCTATGTGACTATGCCATTCAGTCTCAGAAATGCAGGGGCCACGTACCAGCGGTGCACCACCCAGGTCTTGGGCGAGCACATCGGGTGAACCGTCGAGGCCGGCGTGGACGACATCGAGGACAAGTCCAGGAAGGCCAGTGACCTCATCAACGACTTGGAAGTTGGTGGCCCGCCCAAGTACTAAAGCCTGGGACCTACAAGCTAGCCTACGAGAAGGGCGAAATCCTCACCAACACTTGAACATAGAACAGATATGTCGCTTCTACCCTTAAATTCCCAAGCGTCATACAATTTTCCTCGAAATACAATAAAGAAGCGTTCTTTAATTGTTCTAAATTTTCGAGAAACCCCCCGAGCCCATCGGTATGGGTTTGGCGTTACGATAACGCTAGGGGGGAGACTTGACTCTGTCTCTGCAGAACCGAGCCTCCCTCGGGAGCTAGGGGGGAACCTCCCCCCCAAATCCCAAACTCTGTCTCGAACTCTGACAAATCGCTTGCAAAAACCTAAGGACCAAAAGTTTGCCTCGAGGCCAAAAGGCCGGCTGAGCCGTGAGACAGCCTACGCCTCTGGGCTACGGCAACTCCCTCACCGCCTTTCACCCAAGAGGCAGCTTAGGCTCCAAGGAAGTTTTTGCAAAGGACTTGTCTAAAAACAAGACAGGGGGACACCATTTTTTAGTCGTCTTTTCGAAAAATTTCCTACGCTGAACTCTCTCGCGTACTCTGACAAATCAATTGTAAAAAACCTAAGGACCGAAAGTATGCCTCGAGGCCAAAAGGCCGGCCGAGCCACGAGACTGCCTACGCCTCTGGGCTACGGCAACTCCCTCACCACCTTTTGCCAGAGGGGCAGCTTGGGCTCTGAGGAAGTTTTTGCAAGTGATATGTTCAGAAACGCAACAGAGGGCAGAGGCTCGGAAACATAAGAAAAACAACTAAGAAACACAAATACTTCAGAAATAAAGGCCTCGACAGCCATAAGCGTTACGATGCAAAAAAAATAACCCCTACTTTACTTTACATGGCCTCCGAGGCACAGATCAAGGCTCAGGGTCTTCAGCACCGGCAGATGGTAAGGGAGGAACCACCTCCTCTTCGAAGAGCGTCGCCAGCGCTGTGCCAGGGCCTTCCGCCGCCTCCATCAGCTTCGTGACCACCACGTCTGCCTCCTCGTCATCATCAGGTAGGACATACCCATCGCTGATGGCCGGGAGGTCGACGTCGACATAGTGAGAAGAGATGACGGCCAGCGCGCGCTTGACACCAGTGTGCAGCTCTCCTCGGAGCTGCTCGCGCACCTAGTTGCTTAGTGCGGTCAGATGGCTCCCCAGGGAGCTGCCTGACTGAACCCCCTCGACCTCTAAGGCCTCGCAGGCGGAAAGGGCAGCACGTTTCAGCGCCTCGTGCTCCCCAATCTCGGCCTCGAGCACCGTCTGCACCGCACTAGAAGCCTTGGCGGCCCAAGTGATCTCCGCCTCTGACTCTGCACCGAGGAAAATGGAATGAGGCCGAGCGAGGGAAAAAACAACCTAAGTTAGGGACGGAAGCCCATGGAACTCACCCTTGGCCTTCTGCTCCCAGCGTCGGGTCTCGACCTAACAAGCCTCGGTCTTCTCCTTCCAGCGCAGGGCCTCGGCCCGAGAAGCCTCAGCCTCCTCCTTCAAGCGCTGGGCCTCGACCCGAGAAGCCTCAGCCGCCCTGGAAGCCTCATTCCCCAGCTCTGCGTCACACAAGGGAGTTAGGGAGTGAACATAAGAAAAAGAAAACAAAATGAGGGGACAAAAACTCACCCTCGACCGTCCCCCTCCAAATTACAGCCTTGGTTCGCAAGGCCTCAGCTGCAGCAAGGGCCTCGTCCAAGGCACCTTTCATCAGCTGGTGCGCCCTCTGTTTCGCCCCCAGCTGCCCCGCGTGAGCCACGGCCGAGGCCGTAGCTTCAATGGCTCGGCCCCTGAAGGCATCTCGATCGCTGACCGCGCGGGTGAGCTCCTCCTCCAACTCCTTAACCCACGCCGCCAGAGGGGCGAGTTGCGTCTGGGCCGTGGCCGCCTCGACCTTCATGTCGGCACAACGAAGGCGGAGGTCCTCTACCTCCGCGCTCTGCGCCGACAGGAGCTCGTTGGTGCTGGCAAGAAGGTCCTTCTGCCACTGAAGCTGGTCCCAGACGCCCCTCTCCCGCCGGAGAAAGACCGACTTCCCAAGCGACCGGGTCTCAAGCTCCTGGGGAAGCAGAACGAGGGTCGTTGGTTGCAACGAAACCAGAAAAGGACAACGTCACGCGAGAAAGGAAAACACGAACCTGGACGACTCCGGGCAGTTCGTCGGCCACCACGGACAGGGCCGTCCGTAGCGACCGCTCCGCCAGCTGGCGGTATTGCTCGAAGGTGCCCCAGCGCCCGCCTTCGGCGGCATCCTCGAGGGCGAACAGAGGCTCCCCCTCAGGGTCATCCCGGCTCCGCCATAGTACTCGCGGGTGATCCCACCCGCGAGGCTCGGGTCACGCCCGCACGAGGGCCGAGTTTCCCTCGTCCAAGACCGGCGCCGGCTGTTCCACGGCACTGGCATCCTCGGCGTCGACCACCTCCCGCGCCCGGGAAGTATCGTCGGAGGAGATCGGATAGATCTCCGCCTCCCGGACGCTCTCCCGCAACAACGGCGGGCCCTGAACCAAGGGCGCCACCAAGGCCTCCGCCGCCTGCATCTTCGCCTCCTAGACAGACGGCCTCGCCGCCATCACGATGGCCTTGGTGATCTCGGGGGCTCCGGCCTCTGCAATTATGGCCTTGGTGATCTCGTGGGCTCCAGCCTCTGCAATTATGGCCTCGACGGTCTCGGGGGCTTCGGCCTCTGCCATCGTGGCCTCGGCAGACGCAGAGACACCGACCGTGGCCACTGCGGTCTCGGCGGTCGTGGGTGCCGTGGCCTCCGTCGCCTCAGCCTTGGAGACCCCGGGGGCCTCGGCAACAAAGGGCACGCCGGCCCCATCCGACTTGTGAGCCTCGCCCCCACAAGGCAGAAGCGCTCCCTCCCTCGTCTATGTAGGGGCAGCCTCAGCAACCCCTCCTTGGGCGGCCGGCTCCCTTGGGTCGACCCTCGCCGACACCGCGCCGTGTTGGATAGCGGCTTGTGCCTCCGCCACCCAGTGGGCGGAGGAGCCGGGGCTCGCCTTTAGCGCCTTAAGGGGCGCTATGGGGAGCTCGTCCGCAGGCCGCTTCCGACTAAAGAAAAATAACCTACAGGGTCAGCACGAGACCAAAAAAGCGAACGGAAGGCACTACGACCCTACCAAAAATACACTTACCTTGAACGGGGTGGCAACCGCTTTGCCACGGCAAACCTCGTCCGCAACGGCGGAGGCGGCGACAGAGGCGGCGCCTCCGTATCCATCGGCGCCGGTCGATCCTCGATGGACCTCGGCGCCCCTTCGGTCCTCTGCAGGGGCGGTAGCGTCGCCTCCACCGCCGCTTGTTCCACCACGGCCGCCGAGCCCAGCGGGCTGACGGCACGTTTGCCCAACACCCGCGCCTCGGGCGTGTCGGCCTCGGCCCCAGAGCCGGCAACCACCGACCCTGGGTCCGCTTCTCCTCCTCCTCCCGGGAGTGCCGGGCTGCTTGCCAACGCCCCGGGCACCACCTCCACTACGTCAGGAAGGTGGTCCAGGGGACCTCACCCCCATCATCCCTGTCTGAGGCCTCCGTCGACAACGACGTCGACGGGGATTCCTCCAGCGGAAGACCCTCCTTCCTTTGTTGACGGCGGCGCTTATCCAGCTCCTCGCGCATGAGGAGTTGCTTCGTGCGCTTCGCCGCCTTGGCGTCTTTCCATTTTTTTTGCGCGTCGGCGTGTGCACAGTTGATCGCCCGTCGCCTCGCGTCCTCGGGAACGGGTGGAGGAGAGGAGCGCACGTCCCTCATCCCCTGCAGGAACGACGGACGTGCATAAGGAAACAAGGGGTTAGGGGAGATTGAGGAGGCTCGGAGGCTACAATGGCATGCGACTTACCAGCGAAAGGAACCCCCATGACGGCCACATCGCGATAGGGGTCAAGTTACCGCCCCTCAGCTTCGCCTCTACCGTCTCCCCCACCCGACGAAGGATTTCCTCGTCGGAAAGGGCAGAGGAGGACATCCGGGTGCCCTCAATGGGCTCACCCGGCTTCATCTTGAACAGCCGCTGGCGCCGAGCCATCAGCGGCAGCACCCTCCAGCGGTGGAAGGCGGCCACGACCACAGCCACGGTAAGACTGTGGCCCCGCAGCCTTGCCAACCCATCCAGAAGCAGCTGTAGCTTGGGTTGGTCGTCCTTCGGGATGCCGTACTTCCATCTCTCCGGGCAACTCTCCACAATCCACCCAGTGTAAGGGGGAAGTCCTCCATCATCGTTACGGAGGTAGAACCAACTCGTGTACCATCAACGATTGGAGGACGTGAGTTGGGCTAGGATATAGAGGTGCAAGAGGTCCTGACGCACTTGGAGAGTGCAGCCGCCGGCCCTCGTCGCCTTCCTCTTACCCGGCATGCCTGTCGGCTTGGTAGTATGCCCCGCCCGAAATAGGTGGAGCCATAATTCCCAATGTGGAGCAATCCCCAAATACCCCTCGCAGACGGCAACAAAGATAGCCGCCTGAGCGATAGAGTTGGGATTGAAATTGTGGAGCTCCACGCCGTAGTAGTGCGGGAGCGCTCGCATGAACCGGTCCGCCGGGATGCTGAGGCCACGCTCGTGGAAGGAGACGAAGCTCACGATGTAGCCATCGCGAGGCCTCGGCTCCAGCTCGCCGTACAGAGCAATCCACTCTGGCATAGTGGGGTCTGTCACCGGGTGGAGGAGACCACCGTCGACAAGCGACTGAAGCATCTCCTCGGTGACATCCAACGGATCCCAGGGGTCCGCCTCGACAACAACGATGTCGCCGGCCATGGGTGCGATGGAGGAATCGAGGGCAACGGTGAGTTTTTTTTTCTCTCTCCCATGCTCTCGCTTTTTTCTCGCTTTCTCCCTAGGCTCGCTCCTCTCTCCTCTTCTTCCCGGCACTCGCTGCTCTAGTGACGGCTCGACGGAGGCGGTGCTAATGCAGGCAAGGTAAGATGAGGAGGGGCGAGACTCTTCGGGTATTTATGCAGGGAGGAGGCGAAACGAACGGGCGACAAAATCGGGGAGGTTTTCCCCCGATCCGGCGCAGTTAACCACGAGCCGATTTCGCTGGCCCACGCGCCCACGTCTCCCGCATTAAATGTGAGGACAGTTATGTCCCATCCACCACGTCATGCTCGGCCACTACGGCAGTAGGCGTCGTTTCGACTCCCCATGAAACCACCTCAAAAGGCGCGCCGCCCGTGCCGAGCTAATAGGGAAGATATTCCCTGCGGCCTATTCCTTTCGTATGAAGGAACCGGACTCTGAACCTATTATGATACAGGGGTTCGAAGGTTGGGCCCCAAAGGGTTTCGACAGCCGCCCTAGGATAACAGAGTCAGGGGCGACCGTGGGCGAGCCCATACGGGGCCGAGGCCCAAGCAAGCGAAACGCTTAGGATGTCCAAAGTCGTGTTCGAGACCGGAGGAAAGTCTCCGAATAGGATCCCACCATAGGGAGGCACCGAGCCACCGAGGCCCAGCGAATGGCCTCAGCACCCACTAGAGACATCCTCTGGTACTCTTGGAGTGTGTCTCTGGACTGCTAGCTGTCCCCTAGTGAACGGGGTTCGGGCCTCCACTCGAACTACCCGATAACAGCTCACCGGAAGTGCCACCGCTCGTGCCCACTGAGGGTAGCGAGGCACATTCCACCCCTCCTTCCGAGCGAAAAGAAAGCGTGAGGGTCGCACAAAAAGTCAAGGGAACCCCCGACGGCCTTCTCGTTCTATGCAGAGGCTAGGGGGATCTTCCTGCAACCTTGCCGAGACCCAGCGACCCCAGCTCGCACTCAAAGGGGCTCGGTAAAACAAACCCTCCTTCCGAGCGAAAAGGAAGCGTGAGGGTCATACAAAAAGATAGGGGAGCTCCTGATGGCCCTCTCACCCTGTGTAGAGGCTAGGGGGCTCTTCCTGCAAATACACCAAGACCCCACAACTCGGGCTCGCGCCCAAAAGGGGCCTCGGCAAACAAACCCTCATGCGTGAGGGGCGTATAAAAAGTCAGGGGAACTCCCGACAGCCCTCTCACTCCGCGCAGAGGCTAGGGGCTCTTCCTGCAACCTTGCCGAGACCAGAATAGGCTCGGCAAACAAACCCTCTGTCCGAACGAAAAGGATATGTGAGGGACGGATGAAAAAGTCAGGGGACCCCCGACCGCCCTCTTGCTCTAGGCGGAGGCTCAGGGGCTCCTCTTGCACCCGAAGACCAAGACAAATGGTCCAAGCCCACGCTAGAGGTTTCATTACAAAACACGATAAAGGGCACCGAGCCCGTTACGGTCCTGGGGTTCGAAGGCTGGGCCTCCAAGAGGTTTCGACAGCCGCCCCAGGGCAACAGAGTCAGGGACGACTTTGAGGCGAGCCTACGAATGGCCCAGGCCCGAGCGAATAGTCGCTCGGGGCGTCCTAAGTCGTGTCCGAGACCGGCAGGGAAGTATCCAAATGGGATCCCACCATAGGGAGGCACCGAGCCACCGAGGCCCAGCGAACGGCCTCGGCACCCACTAGAGAAACCCTCTGGTACTCTTGGAGTGCGTCTCTGGACCGCTAGCCGTTCCCTAGCGAACGGGGTATGGGCCTCCACTCAGACTCACCCGATAACAGCTCACCGAAAGTGTCCACGCTCGTGCCCATCGAGGGTAGCCTGGTACATTCCACCCCTCCTTCCGAGCGAAAGAAAGCGTGAGGGTTGAACTCGAAGTCAGGGGGACCCCTGACGAACCTCTCACTCTGTGCGGAGGCTAGAGGGCTCTTCCTGCAGCCTCGCTAAGACCCCCACAACCCGAACTTGCGCTTATGGGCTCGGCAAATGCGATAAAAAGGCTACTCGCTTAAACACGAAAGTGAAAAAAGTCCCTGGAGGAGTAACTCCACTCCTCCAGGGCCTCGGGGGCTACACCCGGCAGGTGCGCTCGCGCGCACCCACCGGAACCTCAAAAAACAAACCCTAATTCCTACGGAGCAGGTATAAACCAAGCCTCGGCAAACCCTCAGGGAGAGTGCATGCACTCCCCCCGAGGCTCGGGGGCTACTATTGGGTACCTTAGAATGGGGTACCCCGAGCAAACATCAAATGGGTCACTAAAGTCCCATTTGATGAATAAAGCTAGAAGGTAAGCCGTGGGCCCCTCACCCGCCACGACCGAGCCCACTGGGCCCTCCTCCTCCTCGCCTCGAGCCTCGAGAAGGAGGTCTCGGCATCCTGACATGAACTCCGCCTCACACGAGGCTCTCCACGGAAGGCCTCGGCAGGGGGCGCATTCTCCGTATCGCGCGAGGCCTCTCGCGGCATGCCTCGGCAAGGAGTCCGATCTCTATCTCGCGCGAGGCCTCATTCTCCATCTCGCTCGAGGCCTCATTCTTCGTCTCGCTCGAGGCCTCATTCTCCGTGTCGCTCGAGGCCGGCTCGCCCATAGTCCGTCGCCCCCTGCCTCGACTGACCCTCCCGAGAGCGTGTCATGTCTCATTAATGCTTCAACCACTCCTGCAATCTCAGCCAGACGATGGCTCAACGCCACGGAATGACCGACGGGACCCGAGGTCGCATCAGCGCCACACTGACCAGGACAGGGCACGGCGGGGATTACCAGCCACTGTGTCCTAACGCTGTGTCCACGATCAGCGCCATACCAGCTAGGATAGGGAACGGCGGGGATTACCGGCCACTATGTCCTAACGTTGTGCCCACGATCAGCCGCCCACTCGAGGCCTCGGCACTGTACACCAAGGTCTCGGCTATCTTGGGGTTCACGCCTGCCGAGACCCCTCCACTGCGGTGCAGCCTCGGCACCGACCAAGTCTCGGCCTCACACACAATCCGTCCACAGTGGTTTGCACGTTCACCGCCACACCCACTTCGAGGCAGTCTCAGGGCTCCCACGACGCATAGGATCGGATGGGACGACCATGCCGCCCCAGTGCTCCAAGGACGGACCACTCCGACGACCACGCCGCCACAGGAACAGGCTATAGGGCCCGGACACGCCGCCTCTGTTCACACGACACCGTATAGTTAGCTCATGTACCGTCCTTGTCCTCTCTTCAGGCTATAAAAGGAGAGGACTTGGGCCGTTTTAGAGGGACGAAGGAAAAAGAACGCCTTGTAACACACACACGCACACCTCCCGGACACCTGAGAGCAACTTCTTAGACAGCCCGCACGACA
This sequence comes from Miscanthus floridulus, assembly GCF_019320115.1. Lineage (NCBI taxonomy): Eukaryota > Viridiplantae > Streptophyta > Magnoliopsida > Poales > Poaceae > Miscanthus > Miscanthus floridulus. The sequence goes on along the minus strand of NC_089581.1, from coordinate 177,217,014 downwards.
CCTTGCCGAGACCTGGGACTAGCTCCCTCTCTCCCTTAGCTTGTAACCCCCTACTATGAGCACTCCGATGCAAGGAATATAAGATCGATCTTTCAGACTGGACGTAGGGCATCGATTGCCTGAACCAGTATAAACCTTGTGTCTCTTTGCATCACCATCCGGGATTGGGAACACACAGAACAAATTCACTGGTTGGTTGAGGACCCCCCGGTCCGAAACACCGACAGTAACAAAAAAGCCTGAGAGAAGGAACTCACTTGGAACAAAGAAGCATGTCTATTTTACATTTTACATGGTATTAAATCTGCACCTTTGGATGGTCCTCATGTCCCCTGAACAAGGCAATTGGTTGTACCATGAAATCTGTGACATGGAACAAATAAACAATCTAGTCAAGTAGAGATGGTTGTAAAATATTGTTCAAATAGTAGAGCATGAAAATAATAACCTATATGGAAGCAGATCAGAAACAACTATTTACACGGCGAAACTATTTATCGTACAAGCTGCCAAGGAAGAACTCTAAGTAGGAAACCAGGTAGGCAATTCATGTGTGCTTACAAATATTTGTTTTTTGTTATGTTCCTCGCCATTCATGTGTGCTTACAAATATTTGTTTTAAATCGGTAAGCACGTACATTGGTAAACCAGGTAGGCAATTTGTGAATAGCGAGAACTGAAAATAAAATTGCAATCTAAGAATGTAAGCTACGAAGCTAGCACTCGTAGAGAAACAACTAACTAATAAGATCAGGGTAGGTTACTAAAGTGTAGAGTGGATCTTTTGGGAGTCCACTAACACAATCAGTGAACTATCTGGAACTAGGCAAACCGCCAAATTGAAATTGGCTGCTGAACATATAACATCTTCATGAAGCGAGCTAACAAACTGATTTAATTAGAGGAAAAGATAATCATAACCCACATCATAGCATCTTAAATTGCTATATCTACCTAAATGGAAATGAAAACTCACAAAATAATCCATCTATATTGGATTAAAGCATTGCTTATACGCAATTCTGGAGACACATTAGGAAAAGTATCCATGAATTAGTTCTTCCAAAATCTAACAACAAGCGGCACTACATGGAGCTGTTGAACACTGCAAGGTTTTATCAAAGAGCCCATTTTGACAATAGACTAGGCCACCAGCGCCGTGCTAGCGTGCAGCCCCGCCAGATGCCTGCAAGAGGAAACAACGAAGATCGCACCTGGGCAAAAGCGAGGGGCTAGGGTTTCATGGAACGCCGCTGCACAGTCTAGGCCCTCTAGGACGAGGACCAGCAGTATGCCCGCCCGGTGCGCCGCCAAATCTGGAGAGAGGGAGTCGGGGTCCTAGAGCACAGGAGCTAGGGTTTCGTGGAGCACAAGAACCGATGCAGACCGGCGGGAGGAGGCAGCATCGGTGAGCAGGCACGGCATCGGCCACCGGCAGAGCCTAGCCGCGCTGAGCTCTAGCCGGGGACGGCCACCATGGGCGCCCGCCGCCGCCTCGGGGGAGAGGGAGGGAGGGAGGGAGAGAGAGAGAGGGAGAGAGGAAGAGGAGGGAGAAACGGAGGTGAGAGGCAGGCGAGGGACAGCGGAGGAGGACGAGGGTGGGCGCCGCCGCCAAGCCTAGGTCGCGGCAGCCGCCATCGCCCCTGCTTGCGTCGGGGAGAGATATAGTTGTCCATCGGGCCGGCTCAGTCGGGCACGGGCACGGGCAGGCACGGCCCGTAGGGGGTCAGGCTGGGATGACATGCCGTGCCTCACGTGACGTGTATTCGAAAATAGTGCCGTGCCGGCTCGCTAAGCATGGCCATATCACCATGTCGTGCTAGCCTATGGCCCAGTGACCTTAATACACCTTAAAATATTGCTTCCATCACACTCTTCTCAATTTTCATAGTTACACATATTCATTTACACTCATTCACAAGCCATTAACCAAACTCATTCACAATTACAAATATAACATTCCAAACTTATCACAGATTCTAAGTTATAACTTCTAACCAAAAGTACCAAAGCAGATATGACAATTAAGATAAATGAGTTGTTTGTGCAATGCTGCCTCATTAAAAATATTTCTATGTAAAACTCACACTTGTAAGAAACCCTAGAAAGAAAAAAAGAGTGCAGCACAACTCTTAATTAAGTCTTTCATCATTGTTCAAATGTCTTAGATACACATAACAGATCACTCTCAAGTATCAAGTCTCACACTCTCATAGCTCTCAAGTATCACACAGACACTAAGTACCAGCAGAAGCCACAGATGCAGATGCAAATGTGCCAACCCCAGATGTGCCAATAGAAGCAACTCCAGATGCATCTTCATCAAGATACAGATTCTCGAAGGAGTCTTCCAACTCTTGGTTGTCAACGGCATGCTGCAACATTTTTTCTCCTAACTTCCAATCCTTTATGCAAGCCAGCATCTCCACAGTTTCACGTGACAAGCGTCGTTGCCGCTCTTCAATTATCCTTCCTGTCAAGCTGAAACATGATTATAAATAGACAGTAGAAATAGAAAAAGACATAATATCTCTAGCCATTATAGAAAGTACTAGAAATGTTAATTTATGGTCACATCACCAGAGAAGTACTCCCTCCAGGTTGGTAAAAGAAATCATTTTGGACAGGGACACGATCTCCAAAGCATAACTTTGACTTCTTATTTTGATAAAAATATTTATTGAAAAGTGATATATGTATATTTTTATGAAAGTATTTTTCAAGATAAATCTATTCATATGGTTTCCATATTTTCAAACTCAACAACTTAAAAGTTATTCATGATTTATATTCCCAATATTCCCAATATTTGATCCAAATTTTGTCTAAAATGACTTCTTTTACCAACCTGTAGGGAGTAAATCAAAGTCATCCTCATATGCAGTGACATTGTCACTATCCAGATAAGCTGAGAGCTCACAAATAGCAGCCAGATAGAGATGGAATGGGGGGCAGAGGCAGGGGAAGGACCATCAATACCAGATGATCCAGGGCCTCCAAAGATTCTTTTCCATGCCTGTTTTTTACATGTATGGCTTGCAGACTATGCAACCCTTTGAGACCTAGCTACACCAAACTTTCTCTCATATTTGTTAAACAACTTGTAAATTTAAGTTTTCACATCATCATAATAAGAATTGTAGTCACAACCAGTGTTCTCTTTAAGTATTTGAAAAACATTAAATAAACCTCTCAACTTAGCTCTAGGATCAAGAATGAATGCAAATAAATATAACAGAGGTATATCCTGCCAGTATTTAAGGAATCTAAGCTTCATAGGATATACAACAGCTATTAGATTTTGATCTTTTTCACTTGCATGCAAATGAGAAGCAATGTCTAGCAAATGGTGCAGAATAACTAGACTAGTTGGATAGTAAACACCAGAAAGAACAACAATGGATTCATAAAAAAATTTCAGGAACTCTAATATCTTTTCAGCAATATACCAATGCCTTGTAGTTAACAATGTTGACCCATAATTGACATTAATGAACACAGAAAAAAATATTCTTATATGGAAGCAAGTGTTTAAGCATAAGGTATGTAGCATTCCATCTAACATCCATATCTACACCAAACTTTCTAGGTCTAACACCCTGAGCAATGCAATAGTTCTTGAACATAGCAATTCTTTGATTAGAAGAATCTAAGAAGTTAATAGCAGTTCTAAAATCCTCCGTGTAAGGTTTGAACCTTTTAAAACTAGATTTTACAATTAGATTAATGTTATGACAAGCACAATATTGATGCACAAGACTATAATTATGCTTATTAGGATCTAAAGGATCAGGTGTAGGATCAGAATCCAAATAACCAGCAAACATAGGTGTCAAAGTTTTCATAGCCTTAGCATTAGAAGAAGCATTGTCTAGAGTTACAGAAAAAATCTTATCAATCAAACCAAATTCCTAAACCACACAAGTAACTTTTTCAGCAATTTTTTCACCAGTATATTTCACCTCAATCAATCGAAGACTATCGACGAAATATGGTCGGCAGTCTACCTAGGGGTATGCCCAAGGTAGTAGATTGTAGGCAGACAAATGCGCAAGCTACAAACAAGATGGTGACGCAAGACAGGCACGAGGTTTTATCCAGGTTTGGCCGCCGTGAAGGCGTAATACCTACGTCCTACGTCTGATTGTATTGTTGTATGTCAATGAGAGATATTTTTTAGAGGGGTCCCCTGTCCACCTTATATAGTCCGGGGGGCAGGGTTATAGATCTGAAAACCAATCCTAACCAGTTATAATTGCCATAGGTGGCCGGATAAGGATTCCTATTCTAACCGATCAGGATCTTGCTTGACCTTCAAATCTGCCTTGATTCCTTGCGCGAGATTCTGAACAGATTGGTCGGGCCACGCGTCGTCTTCTAGTGGGCCAGACCCCCTGATCCGGGCTGGCCCAAGCCTAGCCATAAGGGTATAGGGGTTAATACCCCCACAGCTAGTCCCCGAGTACCATATATTATGCTGCGACACGCCGTTCGATCTCCTTCGACTAATGCGATCCGTCTTCATGCCATCTCCAACTGGTTGAAACATGGACCAATCGAATGTGCCAGCATTCTGGTCAGAACAGAGAGCAGTAGATCATGATTATAGTCGAAGATTCTGGTTGTCCGAAGAATGCATAGTGCTCTAAAGAAAAAAGAAAAAGATTTCTTTCCTTATCAAGTGTGCCCACTTGTATTTCTGAAAAGAAATGTAAGTGACCCTTGGACAATAGTAGTTCTGGCAAACAGTCAGAGCGTAGGGGTCGATAAAATAAGCACATTCACCACAAGGTAAAGTGTGCCCACTTAGTCCCCGAGCCTGGTAGTAGGTGACGTAGGCACGTGGTGCTAGGGTCCAAAAAGAATTCCCACTAAAGTTGAGAATCCAATCGTCGTACAAGCAATATGAGATGCACCGGCGGGTGCATCGTACCGATGTAGTCCCCGAGCTTGCTGGAAGGCGAGATATCAGCCTTGTAGCAAGGTCTAAATAAATGCCTCTCGACTGTATGCGAGTACAAATCACATGTAGCCGAGGAGAGCGGTCTCTGAGCAATGTTCGAAGAGTGGTCGGGGTAGTCCCCGAGCATGAGAGTGATTGGAACAGTCCCCGAGCACAATAGTGGTCTGGACAGTTCCCGAGGATGATGGTGGTCTGAACAGTCCCCGAGCACGATGGTGGTCTGGATAGTCCCCAAGCACGATGGTGGTTTGGACAGTCCCCGAGCACGATGTTGGTCTAGATAGTCCCCGAGCACGAGAAGTGCGGCAAAAAACCATATGCCACTTGTACCATTTTTTTGCTTGCTCTGTCAAGTCCAATCTGACACGTCTGGTCAAAAAAGTAGATGGGTATAGCATGTCATACTGCCTTCTTGTCTTTTCAAGCAAACTGTTGTGTGGCACCTGTAAGTAGGTGCGTCAGCATGGGCCCTCTCACACTAGTAACGAAGAGGCGCATACACTGATAACAAAGAGGCACATATATTGGCATAGATCTCGAGGCTATGAAAACAACCGTCTGTGGCGCGTGCGCACGTCTCCCAAGAATCTCGGGCAGATGAAACGACAGAACTCTTGGTTAAATACAGTATAGAATTGGTAAGTTACTTTTTACTGAACCCCATTACCATTTGCTGTCGTAGCCTTCTTCTTCCTCTTGCCAACCCTAATACCTCCGAAATCACCACCAATCAATCCTCCACTATTTCCTCATTCATCAGCAAGGCTAGATTCATGGCGAAAAGTGACGCACAGAAGAAAGTAGGAGCCATGGCGAAGGAGTGGTGGAAATCGAGAAGCAATGAGCAGACCATTGAAGACCTCGTCACCATGGGAGTACTCCATAACAAGAAGCTCACAGGATGGCGTGTGCCGGAGGGCGAAGGGTACCCCAATCCACAACCAGGTGAGATCGTGGTGTTCGAAGACTTCTTTAAGCGAGGATTTGGGGTTCTGGTACATCCCTTCCTTCAGGGGCTCTGTCTATACTACGAGATTGGGATTTGTAATCTACATCCCAACTCGATCCTCCTTGTCGCCACCTTCATTCATCTTTGCGAAGCATATGGCGGCTTTTAGCCCCATTTTGATTTTTTTCACCATCTTTTCTGTCTATGGAAGAAAGGAAGCGGTGGCTCGAAGATAGCCGAAGGTGTGTACCTCAACCTCCGTGACGGAATGAAGGCTCAGTACCTACACTGCCCATGGAACACGTCGCTTGATGACTGGTACAAGAAATGGTTCTATATCCATGAAGAGCCAAACACGATCACACTGTGCGACGTGGGGTTCATTCCGGAGAAGATGACAAGCTGGTCAGAGAAGCCCGAACACCTAGAACAGATTCTAGAAATATTTGGGATGATCCCATAGAAGAAACTAGACGGTCCGAGCATGGTCGGGAGCTTCATCAGCCAACGGATCTAGCCCTGCCAGAGGAGGGTACATCCTGGCTACGAGTACCAAGGTAGCGTAGACCCGATGAGGACGAGGCAGGAGGCGCTTGACAAGAACGAAGTTAGGGCCAGAATTGGAGAGCTATTTAACTTAGTTGATCCAAATTATGTCAGATTGAGCGACATCGAGCATGCTTTCAAGCTCGTCCGACCTCCCCCAAAGGTAACTCATCTTGCCTTGTACCCATAGTCTTATATTGTAGTAGAAACTTACTGTGTTATCTCCTATTTGTTTCCTAGATTAATGGTCGGGATAGAGCGATAGTGTTTGTGTCGCCACCCCCTGGTGTAGATTGGCCGCAAGTTGCTGACCCAGCCAACCGGACCAGCGTCGGAGTCAAGGACGTCGATTGGGCCATGCTCGGAGTTAGAGAGGAGGCAGTGGCCAAAGCTGCTGGTAAGCGGCCGGTGGCCAGCAAGCGTCGTCAGGCGATCTTTACTTTGTCGGACAATGGCAGAGAGGAGGGAGAAGATGCAGACATCTTTTGACTCGTCCCTCGAAAGAGGAGGAGGCAACTAGAGTCGATGGAGCAAGGTGGCTCCTCTGTGCCGGTGGGACCTACATCACCGACCACTGTAGCACGAAGGACAAGCGGCGGAGGGGTCGAGCACCAAGGCCTAGCGGTGGTGCTGGATGTAGAGGGAGACCAGGTGTCACCCGCACAGCACGTGGAGCAAGCACAGTCGAAGAGACGCGCCTTCGCCACATCATTCCGTGCTTCCAACATGTAAGTATTTGTAACCTTGATATAAGCTAGTAATTTGTATTGAATATGGTTGCCTTCTAAACTTATCTCGGATGTACTAGTTCGGCATCCACCGAAAATCCAGACCAACTAGCCGGGAGCGGCGTGGCTTCGCCAGCAATTTCAGAGAAGACTGCCCAGCAGCCGGCCATCGAGGAACCCATAGCAGAAGGTCCGTCGGGGCCTCAACAAACAAGCAGTTAGACAATAGTCCCCGAGCAGGGGGTCGAGGGAAGAGCCGAGCCAAGCATAAGTGCTCCGAGCGCTAACCCTACTGAGGGCAACACCTCAGCACCAAGGGTAACGGAATAGACCGAGGAGCATCGGACGGAGGTGAGAGCACAGAGCATGTTTGTCAATGCTGTAGCCCGTGGGAAAGCCATAGTGATCGCAGAAGTTGCTAACTCCAGACCAGCACCGATACCCAAAGAAGAGCCCGAAGAGGACAAAGTAGAGGAGGTCCTAGGCCATCCATAGGACAAGCGACAACATGTGTATGTGTCACATTGGTGGAATGACCAATGGGTTGTTCATGAGAAAATCCCAAAGGTTGAAGAGACCAAGAAAGTTGAATGAGCGGCGAAACGACTGGTGGTGGAGGTCTAGGTATGCTTTGCTTCACCACCTGATCTTGCTGTCTAGTCAAACTTTCTTACTTAGCTTTTTGCACATAGGACTTAATGAAGACCGCAAGGTACCGTAAGAAATGCTTCGACCAGATCGAGGGGATCACTGCAAGTAATGAAGAGTTGACGGTGGAAGTGGAACGCTTGCGCCACCGACTTGAAGCTGCCAACCATGAGAGGACGGAGCAAGAGTCCCAGAACCAGAACCTAGTCGTCCAGCTCAGTAACAAAGAGCAGGAAAGAACAAGTAAGTAGTCACTTTATCACAACGAGTGCATGACAAGTGTTGTTGCATTGTTGGTAGTAACAGCTGTAGTGCAGGCTTAGAAGCCAAAGTGGTCCGTCTCTGAGAAGAGAATAGTCGTGCGGTCATAGAGTGTGATCGCCTGAAGGAGGACAACAGAAAACTAGCGCACGACCAGTCGCAGCTCCGGGACCACACGACCAAGATGAAAGAGGAACTGAAAAGTAAGTTTTCCAAACCCCTTTGCTCACTTTTGTTGCCCGCCTTATCTTGTCATGGTATGACGTTTTAATAGCTTGTGCGGTTTCTAGTTTTAAAAGTCAATACCAAGAAACATCTGGAGGCCGTGATAAAAGACCGTGATGGCTGGAAGGTGCAGTGCCAAGAGATCACCAAGGATCGAGACACATGGAAAAACTGGTGCCAGGAGGTGGCAACGGACATTTTGCCGGTCCTTAACCTCATCGATCCAGCGCTTACAGAGGACGTGCCAAGGACGCCACAGCTGGGACTGGTCGATAGATGCCAAAAGGCATGGGGATGGTTCTAGGAATTTCATGAAGGAGGCGGGTGAGTACACAGGCGCACATGTGCTAAGCATGGTACATGCTCACTACCCCTTGATCGATCTCAAGCGCCTGGAGGCTGGATACCCGAAGGAGGTAGATCCAGACAAGGCTAAGGAGCTACGGATGACCTAGCTGGACTTGTCGGCAAAAATAATTGGTGACATTAACTTGTGTGGAGGTGGGACAGCACCTGTACAGGGAACGCCATCAACAAGTCAGCTAGAAGCGCTGTCATTTTTAAGCCAACCGGCAAAGCCTATGGTCTTGACCAGCCAAGCGTCGATGGGGCCATCTTCTTCAGCTCGACTAGTGCAGGAGTCCATGAGACTCGAGCACGATGTCAGGCCCAGCGAACAGCAGGTGCCACGTGCCCCGACCAGCCATTAGTGTAGGCTATAGCTATAGAAGAAGATGTAGTTGTGTTATTATAAACTTGGACCTTTTCAGGCAAGCTTGTAATAACGTAACTGTATAACGACATGAGCCTGTATGTTTTGTAGAAAACGTTTTTAAGCTCGGACATCATACCGATGTAACTAAGTTAGAACATGTTGGCGTTCTGTTTAGTTGTACCAGTTTAGTTGACATGTTATCCTAAAAGGTTTGTATGGCCCTGGTTTGTCTTGCGGTCAGAGTGTTTGTGCACACGTAGAAACACACAAGTCAAACCAGAGAGCACCTGCCGATCACTCGTAGCGTAGAGAGTGGATCTCATGCACGCATTGAGAGAAACCAGAGACAGGGCCTGCTCTGAAAACCCAAGAAGAAATGGTGGTCAGTTTTAACTAGTAGAGTTAGAATAACAGTAGACTTCGAAGTGACACATTAGAGTGGTCGGAGAAATCATAATAGCTTTATTGAATTAAATTGAAAGTACAAGAGGAGTACATATCTTAGTAGCTAAGCATAGAAACGCCTAAGCTTGTCGATGTGCCATGAATTGGGTACATCTGTACCGTCTAGGTGAGCTAGCCTGTAAGACGTTGGTCGTGTAACCTCTTTGATCATGAAGGGCCCTTCCCATGGGGTTGCGAGTTTGTGGATGCCAGCCTGATTCGTCTTCCACTTTAGGACCAGGTCCCCAACAATGAAGAACTGCTCCTTGACATTCTTGTTGTAGTACCTGCACAAAACAGCAAAGTATTTGGCTGTATGTACACAAGAATCGAGCCGCTTCTCTTCTGCACTATTCACTTCTAGCTCCCGTACTTCATTGGCCTTGTCTTTGTCGAAGTTCTCTACTCATGCTGATCTGAAGGCCATATCTACTGGGAGCATTGCCTCAGCGCCATAAACCATAAAGTATGGTGATATGCCAGTATTGCGACTGGGCTAGGTTCTGAGACCCCAGACCACGGCTGGTAACTCTTTGAGCCATCTTCCAGGAGCTTTATTATTTTCCCTGTACATCCTCTTTTTAAGTGCGTCCAAGATCATACCATTTGCCCGCTTGACCTATCCATTAGCTCTAGGGTGCGCCACCGAGACGTATTTTACTACTATGCTCCTTTCATCGTAGAAGTCCCAAAAAGCGTTCCTAGTGAACTGAGTATCTAGGTCAGTGATGATGCTGTTGGGTATGCCAAAGCAGTGGATGACCTGGTCGATGACCGTGATAGCTTTTTCTAAAGATGCCTGTACCAGGGGCGTGTACTCTATCCACTTAGAAAATTTTTTGATCAGCACAAAGACACATGTGAATTTCCCAGGAGCCGGTTTGAAGGGCCCGATCATATCCAGTCCCCAGCATGCAAAGGGCCAAGAGGCTGGTATTGTCTAAATCTCGTGTGCTGGTATGTGGATTCTCTTGGCAAAGAACTGACAACCCTCACAATGGCGGACTAGCTTCTCTGCATCGGCTACGGCTGACGACCAATAGAACCCTGCTCAGAAAGCCTTGCCAACCAGCGTTCTCGAGGCCGCGTGGTTGCCGCAGGAGCTAGAGTGGATTTGGTCTAGGAGATGTTCGCCATCCTCCTAGGTTATACACTTCATTAAGATTTCCTCCTCTGCGTTCTTGCGCCATAATTTACCATCGACGAGCAGATACTGCTTACTGCGACGCATCAGGCATTCGTTTTCTGTCCAATCGGTGTAACCGCTACCATTTGTCTGGTACTTGATGAAAGGTACTCTCCAGTCATGCTCCTTAGTGGTCAGAGGTGGTTCGATGGTGTTTGACATCGAGACCGTAGCCACCAAAAGCTAGTCTGGAGGCTTGTCGACCGTGGGATCTTCCTCTTCGATGGAAGGCGTGAGCAGGTCTTGAACAAATACGCCATGTGGGACTTTAGCTCGGGATGATCCTAACTTTGACAGCGCATCTGCTGCTTGATTTTTGTCCCAGACCACATGTGTGTACTCGATGCCATAGAACTTGCCTTCTAGCTTTCTGATCGATTTGCAGTATGCATCCATCTTTTCGCTAGTCGTATCCCAGTCCTTGTTGAGTTGGTTGATGACCAAAGCCGAGTCTCCATAGACATAGAGACGTTTGACACCGAGCTCGACCGTAATGCGTAGACCATGCAGGCATGCTTCGTACTCGGCGGTGTTATTAGACGTCAGGAAATAAATCCTGAGGACGTATCGGAGCTGCTCCTTGGATGGTGACACGAAAAGGACTCCTGCTCCTGCACTGTCAATGTTGAGAGAGCCATCGAAGTACATCTTCCAATACTCATTGAGCCCCTAAGAGGTAGGTGTGCTTAAGTCTGTCCACTCGACAATAAAATCGACGAGTGCCTGAGACTTGATTGTAGTATGGCTTGCAAATTCCAAGGAGAAAGGGCATAGTTCCATTGCCCATTTGACGATGCACCCGTTCGCATCCTTGTTGCGAATGATGTCTCCTAGAGGGTACTCGGTCATGACCACCACACGATATCCGTCGAAGTAATGTTTCAACTTTTGGGATGTTATCAGTATGATGTAGATCAGTTTCTGAATCTATGGGTACCTGGTCTTGGATTCATTGAGTACCTCACTGATAAAATAGATTGGTCGCTGTACCTTGTAGGCGTGGCCGGGCTCATCGTGCTCGACCACCATGGCAGTGGAGACCACTCGATTAGTTGTTGCAATGTAAAGCAGGAGGGTTTCGTCTTCTCTAAGAGCAGTGAGGACCGGAGGTAATGTAAGGAATTGTTTCAGCTGTGTGAAGGCAGCGTCTGCTTCCTCTAACCACTCAAACTTCTCGAATGCTTTGAGCAGCTTGAAAAACAGTAGTCATTTTTCGCCTAATCTTGATATGAAATGACTAAGGGCAGCCATGCATCCGGTAAGCTTCTGAACATTTTTTACCTTTTTGGGCGGCTTCATGTCTAAGACAGCTTTGACTTTCTCTGGGTTAGGGTGTATGCCATCGTGACTGACGACGTTGCCAAGCAGTATACCAGAAGGAACATCAAAGATGCACTTCTTTAGGTTTAATTTCCATTGGAATGTATTAAGGGCTGCAAAGGTGCGTTCCAAGTTGTCAACAAGGGTATGTGCTTCCTTGGTTTTGACAACTACATCATCAACATAAGCCTCGACGAGGTCATCTTTTATCTCGTTTTTGAGGTAGGCCTGTATGTCGTGTTGGTAGGTAGCCTCGGTGTTCTTAAGCCCGAACGATATGGTCGTGTAGCAGTAGGCGCCGAAAGGCATGATGAAGGATGTCTTGATCTGGTCATCCTTTTTTAGAGCGATCTGGTGATAACCAGAGTAGCAATCGAGAAAGGAAAGCAGCTCACAACTGGTAGTTGAATCTATGACCTCATCTATGCAAGGTAAGTTGAAGGGGTCTTTAGGGCAGTGTTTGTTGAGATCAGTGTTGTCGGGTACCATAAAATGGGGTACCCTGAGCGTATACCAAAAGAATCACTTAAACCCCATCAATAATAGAGCCAAAGGGTAAGCCATTTGTTAAACCCCAGCCTCGTCTAAGCCCGCCAGCTCTTCGCCTCACTCCTAGCCTCGCACGGGAGGTTTCGGTGGCCTGCCAAACCTCCGCCTCGCGCAAGGCCTCGCACAGAGGGCCTCGACAAGGAACCGATTCTCCGTCCCGCCCAAGGCCCCGTGCGTAAAGCCTCAGACGAGATGATGGTTCTCCGTCTCGCTCGAAGCCGGCTCGACAACAACCCATCGCTTCCGCCTCGACCAGTCTCCCCGACAGCGCGTCACGTCCCATTAATGCGTCAACCACTTCCACAATCTCAGCCGGACGACAGCTCGACACCGTAGAATGGCTGACGGGACAGGAAGTCACATCAACGCCATACTGACCAGGACCGGGCGCGGCTAGGGTTACTAGCCACTGTGTTTCGGTGCTATGCCCACGATCAGCGCCTGCACTACACTGTGCCATGTAACCCCCGCCTCGGAGACAACATGGCATGGGGAGTCTAGTCCGGGTCATCATAGCCTTAGAATCAGCGTACGAGATCAAATGTTCCCTCTGAGCCTCGGCAATCTACATCAGGGTCTCAGCAATCTCGGGATTCACGTCTGCCGAGACCCCCACGATGGCTTGGCCTCAGCACCAACTGAGCCTCGGCTTCTCACACAGTCAACACACAGTGACTAGCATGCCAACCGCCACGCCCGCTTCAAGGTAACACTGGAGCTCCCACGATGCACAGGATCGGATGTGACCAGTGCGTCGCCCCAGTACTTCAAGGACGAGACTACTCCGTCGCCCACGCTGCCACAGTAACAGGCTATAGGGCTCGGACATGCCACCTCCATTCGCACGATGCCGTGTAGCTAGCGCATGTGTCACCCTTGTCCCCCCCCCTTCAACTATAAAAGGGAGGGATTAGGGCCGTTTCTAGGGGAGGAGACGAACGATTAGGCCTATGCCCACGCAATGAACTCACGCATGAACACACAAACGAATGCTCGAGCTTCCCGGCTATCTGAGATCAACATCTCAAGCAATCCACGCCACTCCACGTAGAGACCTGGGACTAGCTCCCTCTCTCGCCCTGCTTGTAACCCCCTACTACGAGCACTTCGGTGCAAGGAATACAAGATCGATCTCTCAAACTAGATGTAGGGTGCTCATTACCCGAACCAGTATAAGCCTTGTGTCTCTTTGCATCACTATTCGGGATTGGGAACACGCAGTACAAATTTACTAGTTGGTTGAGGGCCCGCCGGTCTGAAACACCGACAGTTGGTGCGCCAGGTAGGGGCTTCTACGTGTCAGCTTCATCATCCCAACAAGTTTCAGATGGCAGACCCCATACGACTGCTACATCTCGGCACGGTGATCTGGTTTGGGAGCCTAGAGTTCATGTCTCTAGGGCATGAGTATGACATGGTACTCCTCACACCCCAAGCCCCACCGGCCGATGTCGATGTCACACACCCACAGCCCAAGCGCAGGCGACGCCCGGGCGGCCGCTCTCGTCGCGCTTGCTAGGCACGACACGAGCGGGGCCACTCTGACACCATGCGAACCCAGGGCGACACACCGCGCTCTGCCGGTATCCCATGCCTAGCTATTGGCACAAGGTCCCTGGTTGGGGATCTGTCTAGCCTGAGCCTGGACGAGGGAAAGACGCCGGTGGCATGCGGTAATGCCCCATCACCAAGCTCTACCCCGCCACCTCCTGAGGAGCCAGCTCTAGCGAAGCAGAACCCAGCGATGGCACCATCTCCATACCCCTTCGAGTTGAGAAATGTCGTCGCCTCCTATGCTCATGCCTACGCTTCCGTTCATGCGGAGCCCTTGGGACACCACCAACATTTCGCCCTCGACTTTAGTATCGTGACTTCAACTCACTCCCACGCTGACTCCTTGGAGGAGGACGAGGCATGGGCCAAAGAGGATTTCTCTGGGCTTCGCGACCCTGAAGCCATGCGCCGCTTCCTGTCCGCGAGTGATTATTGCTTCGGCTACTCCGACTCTAACGATGAGGGCACTTACGACCCCGCTCGTGAGTGCTTCCACGTCGGACTCGGGATGCCAAGCGAGGGCGATGAGGACGAGGGGGCAGGCAACTGTACCTGCTTCGCTAGGGAACGGGTGATGCCACGCCCTCACACATTGTCCTACTAGCAGCGCGGAATGAGAACCTTACCCTTAGACAGCTTCGATGCCCGGACCTAGAGCAGCTCCAAGAGCTTCAGGCCAAGGTCGAGCAAGATCGACTCCTTCTGCAACAGCTCTGAGACACTCTCGAGCAAGAGCAGCAGGGTTGCGGTGATGGCGAAGGAGCCCAGCGGCGAGCCTGCGATGTCCACCATCGCATCAACGACGATGAAGGGGGCGATCATCCCTCAATCTTCAATCGCGCTAGCCAGAATGTCGCGGCTGCGGCGATGCTAGTGCGCGCGATGCCCGAGCCCTCTACCACGGAGGGGCGACAGGTTCGCGGCAAGCTCCAGGATCTCCTTGAGACCGCCGCGGTGTAGCAGGCCGAGAGTTCTGCCTCTCGGCGGCGTAGAGCCGCCTCGGACCTCCCCTCGGCACCGCATCGACAGGATAGGGAGGCCTCGGTCCATCCCGAGCCCACTCAGGCACCGACAATCAACAGGGTCCCCTTGCTGCGTGACTGCCTCGACAACCGACGCGAGGCACGGGACGACCACGAGGTGGTCAGCAGGCGATGACGCCACGATAATGAGGGGCCTACCTGTGGCTACCATCCACACCGCGGCGGCCGCTACGACAGTGGGGAGGACCGCAGCCCCTCTCCTGAACCGCCCGGCCCCCGAGTTTTTAGTAGGGCCATCCGCAGCGCTCAGTTTCCAGCCCGGCTTCGCCAACCAGCCAACCTCATGAAGTATAGCGGCGAGACCAATCCCAAACTTTGGCTTACCGATTACTGCCTGGCGTGTCAGCTAGGCGGCGCGGACGATGACCTGCTCATCATCCGCAACCTCCCCTTGCTCTTGTCGGACTCGGCACGAGCCTGGCTCGAACACCTTCCTCCCTCATAGATCCACGACTAGCGCGACTTGGTTAGGATCTTCGTCGGGAATTTCTAGGGCACATACGTGCGCCCTGGAAACTCCTGGGACCTTAAGAGCTGTCGCCAGAAACCAAACGAGTCTCTCCGAGACTTCATCCGGCGCTTCTCCAAATAGTGCACCGAGTTGCCCAGCGTCGGCGACTCAAAAATCGTCCAAGCTTTCCTCTCCGGCACCACCTGCCGAGACTTGGTCCGAGAGTTAGGCTGGAACGTGCCGCGCTCAGCTGCCGCGCTCCTCGACATCGCCACCAACTTCGCCTCGGGCAAAGAGGTAGTTAGAGCCATCTTCCCCGACAACGACACCAAGGGGAAGTGGAGGGACGAGGCCACCGAGGCCTCGGCTCCCCGCCTCCCCAGGAAAAAGAAAAAGGGTCGCCAGGGGAAGCAGGAGATCCTCGAGGCTGATCTAGTCGCGGCCGTGGAGCGTAAGAATCCTCGAGGCCCTAGGGGCCCTAGGCTCTTTGACGACATGCTGAAGAAGCCCTGCCCTTATCACCAGGGCCCGATGAGGCACGCCCTCGAGGATTGCACCATGCTCCGGCATTATTATGCCAAGCTCGGGCTCCCCGATGACGATGCCAATAAGAAGGGCGCCAACGACCGGGACGACGACAAGGACGAAGGGTTCCCCGAGGTGCACAATGCCTTCATGATCTTTGGCGGACCCTCGGCGTGCCTTACGGCGCGCCAACGAAAGAGGGAACGCTGAGAGGTCTTCTCGGTTAAGGTGGCCACTCCTCGATACCTCGATTGGTCTCGGGAAGCAATCACCTTTGATCGGGATGACCACCCCGACCATGTCCCGAATCCCGGGCAGTACCCACTTGTTGTCGACCCGATCATCGGCAACACCCGACTCACCAAGGTGTTGATGGATGGAGGCAGCGGCCTCAACATCCTCTATGCCAACACCCTGGAGCTCCTAGAGATCGACCAGTCGCGGCTCCAGGGTGATGCCGTGCCTTTCCACGGCATCATGCCGGGGAAACGCACGCGACCCCTCGGGCGCATCGACCTTTCCGTTTGCTTCGGCACCCCCTCCAACTACCGCAAGGAGGTCCTTACCTTCGAGGTGGTTGGGTTCAAAGGAACCTACCATGCAGTCCTAGGGCAGCCATGCTATGCCAAGTTCATGGCGGTCCCCAACTACACCTACCTCAAGCTCAAGATGCCGGGTCCCAATGGCGTCATCACGATTGAGTCCATGTACGAACATGCATACGACTGCGACATCGAGTGCATCCAGTACGCCGAGGCTCTTGTGGAGGCCGAGACCCTCATTGTCGACCTTGACTGACTCGGCAGCCAGCTGCCCGAGCCCAAGCGTCGAGCCAGGACTTTTGAGCCCGTGGAGGTCGTCAAACTCGTCCCAGTCGACCCCACATGCCTCGACGACCGAGCGCTGAGGATTAGCGCCACTCTCGACATCAAATAGGAAGCCGTGCTCATCAACTTTCTTCACGCGAATGCCGATATGTTCGCATGGAGTCCCTCAGACATGCCGGGCATACCGAGGGAGGTCGCCGAGCATGCCTTGGACATCCGAGCCGGCTCTAGGCTGGTGAAGCAGCGCCTACGCCGATTCGATGAGGAAAAACGCAGGACCATTGATGAGGAGGTGCAGAAGCTCTTGGCGGCCGGATTCATCAAGGAAGTATCCCATCTAGAGTGGTTGGCTAACCCCATGTTGGTCATGAAGAAAAATGGGAAGTGGAGGATGTGTGTAGACTACACCGGTTTGAATAAAGCCTGTCCGAAAGTCCCCTTCGCATTACCTCGAATCGATCAAATCGTTGACTCCACTGTGGGATGCGAGACCCTGTCTTTCCTTGATGCATATTCCGGTCACCATCAAATCAAAATGAAAGAGTCCAACCAGCTCGCGACTTCTTTTATCACACCGTTCGGCATGTACTGCTATGTGACTATGCCTTTTGGCCTCAGAAACACAGGGGCCACATACCAGTGGTGCATGACCCAGGTCTTTGGCAAACACATTGGGCGAACCGTCGAGGCCTATGTGGATGACATCGTGGTCAAGTCCAGAAAGGCCGAGGATCTCATCGATGACCTGGAGATAGCCTTCAAATGCCTTAGAGAGAAGGGCATCAAGCTCAACCCCGAGAAGTGTGTGTTCGGGGTTCCCCGAGGCATGCTCTTAGGGTTCATAGTCTTGGAACGCGGCATCAAGGCCAACCCAAAGAAGGTCTAGGCCGTAACTAGCATGGGACCAATCGGAGACCTCAAGGGAGTGCAGAGGGTCATGGGATGCCTTGCGGCCCTGAGTCGCTTCATCTCACGCCTTGGCGAAAAAGGCTTGCCTCTGTACCGCCTCTTGAGAAAATCCAAACGCTTTTCTTGGACTCCCGAGGCCGAAGAAGCCCTCGCCAAGCTCAAGGCACTCCTCACCAATCCTCCCGTCCTGGTACCGCCAGCTAGGGACAAGGCCCTCTTACTCTATGTCGCCGCAACGACCCAAGTGGTCGGCACGGCCATGGTAGTGGAGAGGCAGGAAGAGGGGCATGCTTTACCCATCCAATGACCTGTCTACTTCATCAGCGAAGTGCTCTCTGAGACCAAAACACGCTACCCCCATATCCAGAAGCTGATCTACACCGTAGTCTTAGCTCGGCGCAAGCTACGTCACTACTTTGAGTCCCACCCGGTAACCTTGGTGTCATCTTTCCCCTTGGGAGAGATAATCCATAACCGGGAGGCCTCAGGTAGGGTAGCCAAGTGGGCCATCGAACTGATGGGGGAAGCCCTGACTTTTGCACCTCGGAAAGCAATAAAGTCTCAGGTTTTGGCTGATTTCGTGGCTGAATGGACCGACACCCAACTACCACCTGCTCAGATTTAGACGGAGTGCTAGACCATGTACTTCGATGGGTCCCTAATGAAGACCAGGGCAGGCGCGGGTCTACTCTTCATCTTGCCCCTTGGAGTACACATGCGCTACATGGTTTAGCTCCACTTCACCGCCTCCAACAATGCAGCCGAGTACGAAGCCCTCGTCAACGGCTTGCAAATCACCATCGAACTTGGGGTACGGTGACTCAACGTCCGGGGCGACTCGTAGCTCGTCGTCGATCAAGTCATGAAGGAGTCAAACTGCCTCAACCCCAAAATGGAGGCATACTGCAAGTTGGTACGTCGCCTAGAAGACAAGTTCGATGGCCTCAAACTCAACCACATCGCGCGGAAGTACAATGAGACCGCGGACGAACTAGCAAAGATGGCGTCGGCACGGGCTCCGGTCCCCCCGAATGTTTTTGCCGGAGACCTCCACAAGCCTTCCATCGACTACGCCTCGGCAGCGGAAGAGGGCCCACCGGCCGAACCTACCACGGGGCTTGACGGCCCCTCTGCCGCCGAGACTCCTTCGGCCGAGCCCGAGGTCATGGAAGTTGACACGGAGACTCCCTAGACCGGCCAGGACACGAACTGGCGAGTCCCGTTCCTTGATTGGCTCACTCAAGGAGAGTTTCCTAGTGACAGAACCAAAGCCCGACGGCTTGCGTGACAAGCCAAAACTTATGTCCTCTGCAATGGCGAGTTGTATAGCTGAAGTCCATCTGGCATCCTCCAACGATGCATCACCACCAAGGCAGGCTAGGCCCTACTTTGGGACTTGCACGCAGGGGCCTGCGGGCACCATGCGGCACCTCGAACGCTCGTCGGAAACGCCTTCCGCCAAGGGTTCTACTGGGCGACGGCGGTTGCTGACGCCACCAAGTTAGTACGCTCCTGCAAAGGATGCCAGTACTACGCGCAGCAGACGCACCTCCCGACCCAGGCCCTCCAAACCATCCCTATTACATGGTCGTTTGCCATGTGGGGCTCGACATGGTCAGGCCTCTATAGAAGGCCCCCGAGGGCTACACCCATCTGCTGGTAGCCATCGATAAGTTCTCCAAATGGATCGAGTCTCGCCCAATCAATGAAATCAAATCCAAGCAAGCGGTGCTATTCTTCACTAACATCATCCACAGGTTTGGGGTTCCGAACTCCATCATCACCGACAACGGGATGTAGTTCACCGACCAAAAATTCCTGTCATTCTGCGATGACCATCACATCCGTGTGGCCTGGTCGGCTGTAGGACACCTAAGGACAAATGGCCAAGTAGAACGTGCCAACGGCATGATCCTACAAGGCCTCAAGCTAAGAATTTACAACCGGTTTGAAGAACTTTGGCAAGAAATGGCTCGCCGAACTCCCGTCGGTCATCTGGAGCCTGAGGAACACTCCAAGCCGAGCCATGGGGTTCACACCTTTCTTCCTGGTCTATGGAGCCAAGGCTGTCCTCCCCACTGACTTGGAATATGGTTCCCCGAGGCTACAGGCCTACAACGAGCAAAGCAACCGCACCACCCGCAAAGACGCCCTCGACCAACTGGAGGAAGCTCGATATGTGGCGCTACTACATTCGGCCAGGGTACCAGCAAGCCCTACGGCGCTATCAGGCCCGGCGCATTCGAGACTGAGACCTGAAGGTAGGCGACCGAGTGTTGAGGCTAAGGCAGAGCAATAAGGGCCACCACAAGCTGACCCCGTTGTGGGAAGGACCACACATCGTCGCCCAAGTGCTGAAGCCTGGGACCTACAAGCTAGCTGACGAGAAGGGCGAAATCCTCACCAACGCTTGGAACATAGAACAGCTACATCGCTTTTACCCTTAAATTTCCAAGCACTGTATATATTATTTCTCGAAATACAATTAAGAAGCGTTCTTTAGTTGTTCTAAGTCCTCGAGAAACCCCCGAGCCCCGTCACAGGCCTCGGTAGTGCGATAACATCACAAGGGAGACATGGCTCTGCTTCTGCAGAACCGAGCCTTCCTCGGGGGCTAGATGGGGGATTCCCCCCTAAGTCCCACGCACCATTTTTTAGTCATTTTTCGAAAAAAAATCCTATGCCAAAACTCTCTAGCATGCTCTGACAAATCAGTTGTGAAAAACCCAAGGACCAAAAGTCCGTCTCAGGGCCAGAAGGCCGATAGAGTTATGAGACAGCCTACACCTCCGGGCTATGGCACTCCCTCACCACCTTTCGCCCAAGGGGCAGCTTAGGTTCCAAGGGGGCTTTTTTGCAAAAGACATCTGATCAGAGACAACAGAGGGCAGAGGCTCAGAAATACAAGAAAAACGATTAAGAAGCACGATTACTTTAAAAAAGGCCTCAACGGCCACAAGCGTCATGATACAAAGTTAATCCCTAGTCTATTTACATGGCCTCTTAGGCCCAGGTCAAGGCTCAGGGCCTTCAGCATCAGCGGACAGTGAGGGAGGGACCACCTCCTCTTTGAACAGCTTGGCCAGCGCCGTGCCGGGGCCCTCCGCCGCCTCCATTAGCTTCGCGACCACCTCATCGGCCTCCTCGTCATCGTCGGGTAGGATGTAGCCATCGCTGATGGCTTGGAGGTCAACGCCAATATAGTGCGAAGCGATGACGGCCAGCGCGTGCTTGATGCCCGTATGCAGCGCCCCTCGGAGTCACGCGCCCACTTGACCGCTCAACGCAATCAGGCGGCTCCCAAGCGAGCTTCCTGACTGGACCCCCTTGACTTCCAGGGCCTCACAGGCTGTACGGGCGGCGCTCTTCAGCGCATCGTGCTCCCCGATCTTGGTTTCAAGCATCGCCTGCATGGCAGTGGAGGCCTCGGCTGCTTGGGTGACCTCCTTCTCTAGCTCTGCGCCATACGCAACAGAATGAGGTTGAGCGTAAAGGAATACAAGCCAGAACAGGGGCAGAAGTCTACGGGACTCACCCTTGGCCTTCTGCCCCCAGCATCGGGCCTCGACCTGAGGAGCCTCAGCTTTCTCCTTCCAACGCTGGGCCTCGACCCGAGATGCCTCGACCTTCTCCTTCAAGCGTTGGGCCACAACCCGAGAAGCCTCGGCCGCCTTGGAAGCCTCTCTCCCTAGCTCTGCGTTACACCAGGGAGTTAGGGAGCGAACATAAGAAAAAGTGAATAAAACAAGGGGAATAGGACTCACCCTCGGCCTTTCCCCTCCAAACCACAGCCTCGGTCTGGGAGGCCTCAGCCACCATAAGGGCCTCATCTAAGGTGCCTTTCGTCAGCTAGAGTGCACTCTGCTCCGCCCCTAGCTTCCCAGCAAGGACCTTGCCCGAGGCCGTGGCATCTCTAGCCCGGGACCTAAAGGCGTCCCGCTCACCGGCCACATGGGTCAGTTCCTCCTCCAACTCCTTGACCCGCATCGTTAGAGGGGCGACCTACTCCTAGGCTGTGGCTTGCCTCGACCTTTGCATCGGCACAACGAAGGCGGAGGTCCTCCACCTCCACGCTCCGTGCCGCCAGAAGTTCATTGGCACCAGCAAGCAGGCCCTTTGGCCGTTGGAGCTGGTCCTAGACATCCCTCTCCCACCGGAGAAAGATCGACTTCCCGAGGGACCAGGTCTCGAGCTCCTGGGTAAACAGAACCAGGGGCATTCACTATAAGAAAACTCGGAAGAAGACAACACTGCATGAGAAAAGAAAGTGCGAACCTGGGCGACTCCGGGCAGATCGTCAGCCACCATGGACAGCGCTATCCGTAGTGACCGCTCTGCCAGCTAGCGGTATTGCTCGAAGGTGTCCTAGCGCCCGCCCTTGGTCACATCTTCAAGGGTGAACAGGGGCTCCCCCTTAGGGTCATCCTGGCTCTGCCATAGGACACGTGGGTGATCTTACCCGCGGGGCTCGGGTCGAACCCACACGAGGGCCGAGCTTCCCTCGCCTAGGGTCGGAACCGGCTGCTCCATGGCGTCGGCCACCTCGGCGTCAACCACCTCCTGTGCCCAGAAAGTATCGTCGGAGGAGATCGGATGGACCTCCACCTCCCGGGTGCCCTCACGCGATGACGGTGGGCCTTGAACCAAGGGTGCCACCGAGGCCTCCGCCGCCTTCATCTCCACTTCTTGGGCCGATAGCCTCACTGCAATCACGACGGCCTCGGTAGTCCCAGGGGCTCCGGCCTTCGCCATCGTGGCCTCGGTAGTCCTGGGGGCTCTGGCCTCCGCCATTGTGGCCTCGGTGGTCGCGGGGGCTCCGGCCACCGCCGCTGTGGCCTCAGCGGGTCCTAGGCGCCCCGGCCTCCGTCGCCTCGGCCTCCGAGACCCTAGGGACCTCGACCTCGATGGCCTCGGCAACTGAGGGCACCTTGGCCCCATTCGACTCATGGGCCTCACCATCATGGGGCAGAGGAACTCCCTCCCCCGTCTATGTTGGAGCCACCTTGGCAGGCCCTCCTTGGGTGCCTGGCTCCTTCGGGTCGACCCTCGCCGATGCCACGCCATGACGTAGGGCGGCTTGCACCTCCGCCACCCAGTGGGTAGTGGAACCGGGGTTCACCTTGAGCGCCTTAAGGGGCGCCAAGGTAGGAACCTCCACAGGTCGCTTCCGACTAAGGACAAACCACTTACAGGGTCAGCACGAGACAAAAGAACAAACAGAAAACACTGCGGCTCCACCAAAAATACGCTTACCTCGAGCGAGGCTGCAACCACTTTGGCATGGCGACCCTCATCTACAAAGGCGGTGGCAGCGGTAGAGGCACGGCCTCCATATTCGTCGGCGCCGGTCGGTCCTCGACGGACCATGGCACCCCCTCGGTCCTCTACGGGGGTAGTTGCGTCACCCCCGCCGCCACCCGCTCCACCGCTGCCGTCGAGCCCACCGGGCTGACGGCACGCTTGCCCAACGCTCGCTCCTCAGGCGTGTTAGCCTCGGCCCCGAGGCAGGCAATCGCCGACCCCGGGGTGGCTCCTCCTCCTCCTGAGAGCACCGAGCTGCTTGCCAACACCCCAGGCACCGTCTCCTCAATGTTAGGGAGATGGTCCAGGGGACCCCGCCCCATCTCGCCCTCGTCATCTCTGTCCGAGGCATCCGATGACAGCGATGGCGATGGGGACTCCTCCAATGGGAGACCGCCCTTCCTTTGCTGTGGGCGGCGCTTATCTAGTTCCTCGTGCGTAAGGATCTTCTTCGTGCGCTTCACCACCTTGGCGTCCTTTTGCCTTTTCTGCGCCTCAGTGTACGCCCGGTTGACTGCCCGCCGTCTCACGCCCTTAGGAATGGGTGGTGGGGAGGCTCGCACGTCCCTCATCCCCTGCGGGAACGGCGAACACGGATAAGAGAACAAGAAACAATGAGAAACGGGGAGGCCTCGGGGGCTACAGTGGCATGTGACTTACCAGTGAGAGGAACTCCCGTGACGGGCGCATCGCGAAGGGGTTAGGCCACCGCCCCTCAGCTTCACCTCCATCGTCTCCCTCACACGGCGAAGAATTTCCTCATCGAAAAGGGTGGAGGCAGACATCCGGATGCCCTAGATTGGCTCATCCGGCCTCATCTCGAACAGGCGCCGCCGCCGAGCCATCAGCGACAGCACCCTCCAGCGGTGGAAGGCGGCCACGTCCATAGCCGCAGTAAGACCACGGTCTCGCAGCCTCTCTAGCCCCTCCAAGAGCGGCTACAGCTTGGCCTGATCCTCCCTCGGGACGCCATACTTCCACCTCTCCGGGCAGCTCCCCATGATCTGCCTGGTGTAGGGGGGAAGTCCACCATTGTCATTGTGAAGATAGAACCAGCTCGTGTACCATCGGCGATTGGTTGACGCGAGCTGGGCCGGTATGTAGAGGTGCTAACAGTCCTGGCGCACTTGGAGAGTGCAGCCGCCAGCCCTCACCGCCTTCCTCGTGCCCGACATACCCATCAGCTTGGTGGTGTGCCCCGCCTAGAAGAGGTGGAGCCATAGCTCCCAATGGGGAGCAATCCCTAGATACCCCTCGTAGACAGCAACGAAGATGGCCACCTACACGATGGAATTGGGGTTAAAGTTGTGGAGCTCCATGCCGTAGTAGTGCGGGAGCGCCCACATGAACCGGTCCGCCAGAAGGCCGAGGCCACGCTCATGAAAAGACATGAAGCTCACGACGTAACCGTCGTGAGGCCTTGACTCCAGCTCGCCCGACGGAGCGATCCACTCCGGCCTATTGGGGTCGGTAACCGGACGAAGAAGCCCGCCGTCGACGAGCGACTAAAGCATCTCCATGGTGATGTCGGATGGACCCTAAGGGTCCGCCTCGATGACAACAATGTCGCCAGCCATGAGTGTGGTGGAGGGTTTGACTACGATAGTGAGTCCCTCTCTCTCTCCGCCTCGCCTCTCTC
The DNA here is from genome assembly GCF_019320115.1 of Miscanthus floridulus. Taxonomy (NCBI): domain Eukaryota; kingdom Viridiplantae; phylum Streptophyta; class Magnoliopsida; order Poales; family Poaceae; genus Miscanthus; species Miscanthus floridulus. The sequence continues at coordinate 177,192,231 of NC_089581.1, read as the reverse complement.
CCTTCTTCCTCCCGAGGCTCTCTGCTCTAGCGACGGCTCAAAGATGGCAAAGCTAATACGGGCAAGGTAAGAAGGGGAGGGGTGAGGCTCGTTGTGTATTTATGCAGGATGAAGCCAAAATAGATGGGCAACGAAATCAGGGAAGTTTCCCTTAGATCCGGCGCGGTTAATCCCGATCCGATTTTACCGCCCACGTGCCCACCTTTTCCTCATTAATTGCGGGAACAATTACGTCCCATCCGCTGACACCACGTCGCATCCGACCGCTGTAGCAGCAGGCGTCGTTCCGTCTCCCTGAGAAAATCACCTCAAAAGGCGCGCCAGCTATTGTTGAGCCGATGGGGGAGATATCCCCCCACCCTATTCCTTTTAGATGAAGGAACTGGGCGCTGAGTCCATTATGGTCCAGGGGTTTGAAGGCTGGGCCCCTAAGGGTTTCGACAGCCGCCCTAGGGCAACAGAGTTAGGGACGACCGTGGGCTAGCCCACATGGGGCCGAGGCCCAAGCAAGCAAAATGCTTGGGATGCCCTAAGTCATGTCCAAGACCGGCAGGGAGGTCTCCGAATGGGATCCCACCGTAGGGAGGCACCGAGCCATCGAGGCCCAGCGAACAGCCTCGGTGCCCACTAGAGAAACCCTCTGATACTCTTGGAGTATGTCTCTGGACCACTAGCTGACCCCTAGCGAATGGGGCACGGGCCTCCACTCGGACTCACCCGATAACAGCTCACCGGAAATGCCACCGCTCGTGCCCATCGAGGGTAGCTTGGCATATTCCACCCCTCCTTCCGAACGAAAAGGAAGCGCGAGGGTCATACGAAAAGCTAGGAGAACCCCTAACGGCTTGCTTGCTCCGTGTAGAGGCTAAGGGGCTCCTCCTGCAACCTTGCCGAGACCCAGCGACCCAGGCTCGCATTCGAGGGGGCTCGGCAAAACAACCCCTCCTTCCGAGCAAAAAGGATGCATGAGGGTCGATTCAAAAAGTCAAGGGAACTCCTGATGGCCCTCTTGTTCCGTGCAGAGGCTAGGGAGCTCTTCCTACAGATATGCCGAGACCCCGCGACCTAGGCTCGCACCCGAGGGGGGCTCGGCAAACAAACCCTCACGTGTGAGGGGCGTACAAAAAGCTAGGGGAACTCCTGATCGCCCTCTTACTCCGTGCAGAGGCTCAAGGGCTCTCCCTACAATTTTGCCGAGACCCAGCGACCCAGGCTCACAAACGAGTGGGCTTGACAAAAAAACCCCTCCATCCGAACAAAAGGATGTGCGAGGATCAAACAAAAAAGTCAAGGGGACCCCTGACCGCCCTCTCGCTTCGTGCGGAGGCTCGGGGGCTCCTCCTGAACCCAGGACAAAGACAAGCGACCCAAGCCTGCACTTGAAAATTCAAGAAAACACAACAAAAGGCATCGAGCCCGTTACGGTCTAGGGGTTCGAAGGCTGGGCCCCTAAGGGTTTCGACAGCCGCCCTAGGGCAATAGAGTCAGGGATGACTATGGGCGAGCCCGTACGGGGCCAAGGCCTGAGCAAGCAAAATGCTTGGGACACCCTAAGTCATGTCCAAGACCGGTAGGGAGGTCTCCGAATGGGATCCCACCGTAGAGAGGCACCGAGCCACCGGGGCCCAACGAACGGCCACGGCACCCACTAGAGAAACCCTCTGGTACTCTTGGAGTGTGTCTCTGGACCACTAGCCGACCCCTAGCGAACGGGGCACGGGCTTCCACTCGGACTCACCCGATAACAGCTCACCGGAAATGTCACCGCTCGCGCCCACCGAGGGTAGCCTGGCATATTCCACCCCTCCTTCCAAACGAAAAGGAAGCGTGAGGGTCGCACAAAAAGTTAGGAGGACTCCTGATCGTCCTCTCGCTCCGTGAAGAGGCTCGGGGGTTCTTCTTGCAATCTTGCCGAGACCCCATGACCCAAACTCGCACTTGTGGGCTCGGCAAATACGATAACATCCCTCGGTCAATGTGAGAAAAAGACCCTAGAGGAATGAATCCACTTCCCCAGGGCCTCAGGAGCTACACCCGGCGGGTGCGCTCGCACGCACCCACCAAGACCTCGAAGTACGAAACACTATTCTGCCAGGAGCTACCACAAGTCAAAACCTCAAGAAAAGCGCTCACTCTCTCCCTGAGGCTCGAGGGCTACTGTCGGGTACCATAAAATGGGGTACCACGAGCGTATACTAAGAGAATCACTTAAACCCCATCAATAACAGAGCCAAAGGGTAAGCCATTTGTTAAACCCCGACCTCGTCCGAGCCCGCCAACTCTCCGCCTCGCTCCCGGCCTCGCACGGGAGGTCTCGGCGGCCTATCAAACCTCTGCCTCGCGCAAGGCCTCGCATAAAGGGCCTCGACGGGGAATCGATTCTCCATCCCGCCCGAGGCCCCACGCGTAAAGCCTCGGACGAGATGATGGTTCTCCGTCTCGCTCGAAGCCGGCTTGGCAACAACCCGTCGCTTTCGCCTCGACCAGTCTCCCCGACAGCGCATTGCGTCCCATTAATGCGTCAACCACTTCCGCAATCTTAGCCGGACGACCGCTCGACACCATAGAATGGCCGACGGGACAGGAAGTCACATCAACGCCATACTGACCAGGACCGGGCGCGGCTAGGGTTACCAGCCACTATGTTCCAGTGCTGTGCCCATGATCAGCGCCTACACTACACTGTACCACGTAACCCCCGCCCTGGAGACAATGCGGCATGGGGAGTCTAGTCCGGGTCATCATAGCCTCAGAATCAACGTACGAGATCAATTGTTCCCTCTGAGCCTCGGTAATCTACATCAGGGTCTCGGTAATCTCAGGATTCACGTCTACCGAGACCCCCACGATGGCTCGGTCTCGGCACCAACTAAGCCTCGGCTTCTCACACAGTCAACACATAGTGACCAGCACACCGACCGCCACGCCCGCTTCAAGGTAACACTAGAGCTCCCACGACGCACAGGATCAGATGTGACCAACGCATCGCCTTAGTACTTCAAGGACAAGACCACTCCATCGCCCATGCCGCCACAGTAACAGGCTACAGGGCTCAGACATGCCACCTCTATTCGCACGATGCCATGTAGCTAGCGCATGTGTCACCCTTGTCCCCCCTTCAACTATAAAAGGGAGGGATCATGGCTGTTTCTAGGGGAGGAGACGAACGATTAGGCCTATGCCCACGCAACGAACTCATGCATGAACACACAGACGAACGCTCGAGCTTCCCCGCTATCTAAGATCAACATCTCAAGCAATCCATGCCACTCCACATAGAGACCTGGGACTAGCTCCCTCTCTCGCCCTTCTTGTAACCCCCTACTACGAGCACTTTGGTGCAAGGAATATAAGATCGATCTCTCAAACTGGACATAGGGTGCTTATTACCCGAACCAGTATAAGCCTTGTGTCTCTTTGCATCACCATCTGGGATTAGGAACACGCAGTACAAATTTACTAGTTGGTTGAGGGCCTGCCGGTCCGAAACACCGACAAGTGTAATCAACACACATTCTCCATTCATTATTCTTTTTGCGTACAAGAACCGGGTTAGCTAACCACTCCGGATGATACACTTCTTTGATAAATCCGGATGCCAAAAGCCATGTAACTTCTACCCTAATCACCTCCTTTTTGTCGTGAGCGAACCGCCGTAGCTTCTGCTTGATAGGTTTGGCCTTGTCGTCGACATTTAAGAAGTGCGCGATCAAGTTTCGAGGTACACCGGGCATATCAGCAGGTTTCCATGTGAACACACTCATGTTGCTCCTCAAGAATCTGACGAGCGTGTCTTCCTATTTAGGATCCAGGTTGGCCCCGATAAGGGCCGTTTTGTTGGGATCACCGTCGACCAGCTGGATCACCTTGTGCTCCTTGGACTTGATGTTCTTGTGTGGAGCCTCGAGCTCTAGGATCTCTAGGTGGTCAACTGAGGTCTTCTTGGCGTCGAGCATGGTCTCAGCCATGCGAATAGAGAGGCCATGAGCCTCTGCTATTTTGAAGCTGTCGTCCTCGCAGGTATAAGCTATGTATACATTGCCCCTAAGAGTTAGAACCCCTTTCTCGGTAGGCATCTTGAGCACCAAATACCTGTAGTGAGGTATGGCCATGAATTTGGTGAGCGATGGTCGACCAAGGATAGCATGGTAGGTGCCGTCGAAGTCAGCGACCACGAAGTTGACGTAGTCGGTGCGGAAGTGGTCCGGGGTACCAAATTGCACAGGTAGCGTGATCTGCCCGAGAGGTGTAGAGATCTATCTAGGGAGGACACCCTAGAACTGTGCCTCGTATGGCTTGAGATTCGCCTGGGTTATCTTCAGGGCTAGCAGACTGTTCTTGAATAGTATATTGATGGAACTACCACCGTCAATCAGCACTCTGTCGAACTGAACCTTGTTGATATAAGGATCGAGGACCAGAGGAAAACATCCTGGCTCAGGTATTGCAGCCCATTGGTCCTTTCTGCTAAAGGAGATCTCACGATGAGACCAAGGAGGGAGCCGCGGATTAGCGATGAGGTTGTCGGTGTTGGCCACGTTCAAGCAGGCACGGGCGAGTAGCTTGCGTTCTCGTTTAGTCTCGATGGACACTTTGCCTCCAATGATGGTGTGGACACGATCGGTTGGCTTGATGTACTTGTGACGGGGATCTGCGTCTTCATCGTCGTTGTCCTCATTGCGCTGTTCCTCTGCGTCATTAGGCTTTTCGGATGTATCCGGAGCCTATTGACGCATGTAGATAGACTTAAGAACGTGGCAATTCTCCATGGTATGGTTTGACTTGGGATGGAGCTGGCAGGGCCCTTTCAATACTTTGGCATAGTCTTCTTCGTAGTTATGACGTCCGCCACCTTTTTAACGGTGTTGACCTCGCCGTCGTCTTCCCGAGCACGCTTGCCCCTGTAATTGTCATGGCGATTACGCCACTGATTACGCTGGTCATGGTGGTCGCGGGAGTCGTTGCGCTGATTGCGGCGATCAAAATTGTCGTTCCGACCACGGTTGCCGTGGTAGTCGTTGTGGTGTGGGGGTGGTCGGAGCGTGGAACCCTTGCTGCTTCTTCGATGATTATCTTTTTAGCATTGTTGGCGTCCGCATATTTCTTAGTAGTGGCTAGGAGCGCTGTGACCGATTCAGGTCTCTTGCGGAGGAGCTTGTCTCTTAGGGCATCGTGGAAGTAGAGGCCAGTGATGAAAGCCTCGATTGCCTTGTTGTCAGAGATTGACGGGATCTTGATGCGCATCTCCAAGAAACGTTGGACGTACTCACACAGTGGCTCATCTTTCCGATCTCGAATCCGCTGTAGATCATATTTGTTGTCGGGTTACTCGCAAGTAGCAATGAAGTTGTCGATGAAAGCTTGCTTGAGCTCCTACCAAGAATCGAAATAGTTTGCTGGCAAGCTGACCAACCATTGGTGGCCTACGTGGCTGACGGCAACTGGGAAGTAATTAGACATGATGTGCTCGTCAGCCATGGCTGATCTGCACGCGGTTTCATAGAGTATGACCCATAATTCGGGGTTCTCCTTGCCGTCATACTTCTGAAGTTTTTCGAGCTTGAAATTCTTGGGCCATATGACTTGGCGAAGGTGTGGAGTAAACTGCTTTAAACCCGAAGGGCCATGGGCAGTATCATATTCCATACGGCGATAGCTTTCGTGGGATGCACGATCGTTGGCTCTTTGGTTAATGCGATCGCGCAAATCGCGTTCTCTGAGGTAATGGCGGAGATCGTTATTGCCATCACGGCGATCCCGGTTGCCACCCTAGTTAATCCTACAACCACGGTTATCACGGCGATTATCGCAGTTGTCTTGGCGGTTGTTGTCCTGGTAGTTGCGGCAGTTGTCGCCCCGACCACCATCATGGCCACTGTTTCCGCCTTGACGGTTGTCTCATGGGTCATTGTTGCGCGAGCCACATTGGTTGGGTGGCTATGAGCGACTTGAGTACTGGCGGCTGTGGCTCGATTCGACTGAGATGGATGGAGCCCGGGCTTGATTTACAATCTCTGCGGTCTAGGCCATAGCAGCCGTCAGGTAATCTTGTATATCATCACAAACTGCCTGGGTTTCCGAGGTATTGGGTAGTCGTTGCATTGTCGCCATAGCAACAGCTACGTTGGCGCTTGGAGTCCTGAAGACCTGCTTGTCCCCCACCCTATCGAAGGCATTGTTAAGGTCGCGTGGCTGGACCCTTATGCTTCATGCCTCCTCTTCTGCCTTGACTTCAATTTGTCGGTAATTAAACTAGTCAATATTGCGTGCTTCGTGTGCTAGCCTTTCTTGTTCTGTTTCGCCAACTGCTGGTGATTCGTCATTACTGACAACATTAATCAAGTCCCCTCGCCTTGGTGGGAAAGATGGGAATCGTGGGAACCTCGGGGTGTGGTCTGGGATATTCAGATCATATTCAATGCCTTCATCGTCATGATGCTAGAGCTCGGTGTGGACGGAGGCGTTAGATACGATGCCGGACGAGGAGCTTGAGCCACCCTCTTGAACTGTGTGGACGGATCCTTCTTGATAATCCTCAATCCAGACCATGTTGACGAAGTTGCGCAGGTCATAGGGCTAGGCCTGGTGGTTTTCCATCAACGCTTCGTACTCGGAGAGCCGGAGGCCCATCACAGGGGCTGGCCGGTGATGAATGGAGCGCCCTTTAGGAGTAGATGTGACCACGAGATCCGTACCAAGTTGTGCAGGGCAACCGACCCGAGCTGGTCGAGTAGATCTATTGTGGGTAGTGGTTACCTGCTCATTAGGTTGACTTTGAATCGAACTTACTAGAGCTAGGGTTTCAGCAAGTTTGGTGCCGACCTGATCGATGGAGTCGAGCAGGTCGGTGTTGTCGATCTGCCTCCCTTTGTAGCGAGGAAGCAGACGATGGGTTGTCAGCGTGGCTGAAGACGATGCTGGCGTGGCTAGAGCTAGATCCACCGTGGTCGGAGCCATAGCCGATGCAGGTGAAGCAGTGGTCGACATAGATTGAATCCACGCCTCCTCCGGGGTCATGGCGATGAAGTCGTCGGAGCTAGTGGTCCAGGTGATCTAACCGATGGTGAACGTGAGGCCATTCGGCGTAGCCATGGAACCGGGGATGATGACCATCTTGTTCGCCTGGAGAGCAGTACGCACACCCCCTACCTGGCGCGCCACTATCGACGAAATATGGTCGGCAGTCTACCTAGGGGTATGCCTAAGGTAGTAGATTATCGGCAGACAGATGCGCAAGCTACAAACAAGATGGTGATGCAAGACAGACACGAGGTTTTATCCAGGTTCGGTCACCGTGAAGGCGTAATACCTATCCTAGCCAATGAGAGATGTTTTTTAGAGGGGTCCCCTGCTCGCCTTATATAGTCCAGGAGGCAGGGTTATAGATCTGGAAACCAATCCTAGCCAGTTACAATTGCCATAGGTGGCCGGATAAGGATTCCTATTTTAACCAACCAGGATCTTGCTTGACCTCCAAATCTGCCTTGATTTCTTACGTGGGATTCTAAACAGATTGGCCAGGGCGCACGTCGTCTTCTAGTGGGCCAGACCCCCTGATCCGGGCCGGCCCAAGCCTAGCCATAAGGGTATAGGGGTTAATACCCCCACAAAGACCAATTACCTTTTTTCTATAACTTCCAATCAACACTCGCACAATGAGCCACAACACTAATGTAGTCATCCTTAGCATTACCAGACCAAATGTCTGATGTCAGAGCAACATAGGAAGCAGCAGACAACATAGAGTTCTTAAGAATATTACGACATTTAGTAAATAACTTGCTAAGATCTCTAGTGGTGGTCTGTCTATATACCTTAACAAACCTAGGGTTATGAGCACGAACAATATACTCTTTCTAGGCCTCTGTCTCACCAATACCTAATGACAGATCAAGCCTAGCAATCAAGCGATACAACTCAGATCTAGCAACATCAGGTTTATAGTCCCAGTTATGCACAGAACCATCAGGATTGTAAGCAAGCCTAGACTGAACCCTAGCACGTTGATCTGTTTTCTGCCTACAAGATTTCTGGTGCCTCTTCAAGTGACCAGTGTCGGCATTAGACCTAGCAGACAAGGTTTGCTTACATATTTTATAGGTAGCTTTAGTGCATATCTTCCTACCATTCACAGTCTCATTTATCTCAACAAAATCAGCCTACACAGGTGATTTACGCTTACCAACATTAGAGTTACCAGCAATAGATAGAGCAGAGATGTTGGAGTTGGAGCCTAGTGGGTTCCCAGTCGCCGTCGCCCCTTCACCACCATCACCGTCCAGATCGATCGAAGTCAGAACAGCAGAGCCACTACCGACATCGATACCGAACAACGCAGCAGCGTCCTCTATGGTGCCGTCGTCGTCCTCAGGGGCCAGGCCTAACACGATCAAGTCGTCGTTGCCGATGAACGACCAGATGATATGATCATCAGTAGTCGCCATGGAGGACGACTCTCCAGCACCGTTCCTCAACGGTGCGTAGGGCCGCCTTGGTGACTCTATGCCACGACTAGAGGATGAAGCATCGGCTATGGACCTGCGCAAAGAGATAGAGGAGGATGAAAAGATCAGATCAGAATAGATCAATAGAAGAAGAGGAGGGTTAGGATTAGGGTTAGGATTTTACCTATGCAACCGGAGCCTAGTGCCGGAGAAGATGAGGGCCACCCATAGAAGATGACACACCGGTTAGCAAGGACGACGAACAACAGAGGAGGGACAAACAGTGATACAAATTTTAAATTCACATAATCACCGAGATCTAGAGGGGAGAGGGAGAGGGAGACGGGAGAGGCAGAGAGGAAGGAAGGAGGAGAAGGGAGCGACTTGCCGATGGTAGGCGGATCAAGGTCACCGGAACCGGAGTCGAGGAGGACGGACGCCAGTCGCCAGTAGAGGAGTCGGAGAGGCGAGAGTGCGAGACGAGAGAGCGGCACAGCGGGTGGAGTGAAATGGATTAGGGTTCGGGGTGAGGGGGACAGGGAGGGCGTCGCATCCGCTCGTTTATATACGAGCGGGGGAGCCTGCTGGGCTAGGCCGCTGGGCCGTTGACGTTGAGAGGTGGGGAGGTCGGGCCGCTCCCGGGCCATAGCCTAAAGGACGGGATGTGCAGGGCTGGCATGTCGTGCCTGGGCTAAGGCTTAGGCATTGCCTGCTCTACCGTGCCGGGCCGTGCTTGGCCCGGGCCAAATTTACGAGCTTCGTGCCGAGCCGCAGTGTGGGGGGTACGACCCCGGATATCCACGGCAGACCACATGGGCTGCGCCCCTAGGGGTGGCCCAGCCCATAAGAAGAAGCCTTGCGAGACACGACTCTGCTCGGCGCCTTCCGCAAGACATCAGGAAGATATCCTGAAGATACTACAAGATTTGTTAGGATATGTATGATCCCAAGATTCCTGTAATTAGTTATTACTTTCCGATTATCTCTCAGATCTAACCGACTTGTAACCCTGCCTCCCGGACTATATAAGGCGGGCAGGGAGCCCCTCTAAAATCACGGCATATCATACGATAGCTAATACAAACCAACAGACCACAGGAGTAGGGTATTACGTCATACTGACGGCCTGAACCTGTCTAACTCATGTGTCTCTGTTGCTTTCTTGCTCTTGATTTCGCGCTCCTCTACCGATCAATCTACCTTCGTGGGATACCCCACGAAGGACTGCCGACGATATTCTGTCGATAGTTGGCGCGCCAGGTAGAGGCTAGCGTGCTGTTTGCTCGTCGAACAAGATGGCTTTTTCCATAGGCTCTTCGTCTCTCCCGCAGCCCAGCCAAATCTTCACGGTCGGATCCATCTCGTGGGTCATCAACGCCGACGGAGTCAGAGAGCTCCTCGAGCCGGTGCAGATCCGCTCTGTGCCGACCACCCTCGCACCTGCAACTGCAGATCCAATCTTGGATCCACTTCTAAGGTCGCCTTCATCAACGACTCGCCGTTCGCTTCCTTGTTACCAGAGATCAGCCGGAAGAGTGTTTCGGCTTGTTTTTTCAGCGAAACGAACGGGCCACCGACGAACATCTATTGTGTTTATCTCGCTCATATACATTTTTCCAAAGTGAGAGAACCAAACTTTACAGGTTCTAAGATGTTTGCTTAAATATAATAATACTATTATTATTTATTATTATTATTAGCTCTAAAAATATTGTTAATATGTGTTTGGTTATGAGCGGGACGAGATGATCTATTTTTTTAGGATGGAATGGTACGGTCTTAATTTTCTGTTGGTTTGTCGAAAAAAGATGGGATGGCCCATCTGTCAGCCTATAGTCTTTTTTATTTTTTCTCCTCACTCTCCAAGTCGGTTCTTCTTCTTCTCCTCTCCCTCCCAGTCGCCCCCCGTGGCCGAGCTCGCCCCTTCGCCCGCCGCCTGAACTCGTCTCGCCCGCGGCCGATCTCCTCCCTCCGCTCGCCGCGCCGCAACCCGGAGAGGAGACCGCGCTCGGTCGAGCACCACCTGGGGCTCAGCGTCCTCGCGACCAGCTCCGGCGCGGCGTCCGCCCTCTGTAGCCCCGGTGTCCCCGCGAGGCGGCTCCGGCGCGGCCGGCACACAGCTCCACAGGTAGATCCCCCGTGCGGACAGCGCCACGATCTTCTCTCTCCTTCCCACGCCAACAGCTCGTCCCTCTCCGTCTGCTTGATTCTGCTCCAGCCTCTGACCGGCCCTCGCTCTAAAAATGTCATTACGCACCCAATCCGCTTGTAGCTGTATGCTGCAACCCTACTCTGCCTTCTTCCATCACCCTAAGCATGCGCGTAACCCCCCACTCACCAACGACTGGGCCGGCCGTCGCTGCTGTCCTACTTTGCCACCCGCCACCTTCGCCAGTTATTCCCTCCCCTTGGTCTTCCCTTCCTGCTGTGCGAAACCGTGCGCCCAAACCCTAACATACTATTCGTAATCGGATCTGAATCTAATTACAAGTGTATATGCATGTATTATGCCTACTAACCTCGATTTGCTTTGCAAAAAAAAATAATTGGGTGTATATGTGTATATTGTATCAATCACATGCTTTCTATGCCACTGTATTCGCTGGGTTCTGGTCAATACAAGTTGATTGCTCTGTTTTTAATCTTACACGTATATGGGGGCATAGTTTTTCTTTGGTCTGTCAACTGTAAACATGTGGGCTATGTTTGCTCTTGCCTTAAATGATTTGGTTGGGGTCAGTTTAGAGCTTCAGGCCCAAACATGACTACTTATGAGACAGGGTTTTATTCCCCAAACTGAAAGACCCAGGGGTTATGTTTCATCTCTTCACCGCAATTACTACTTGCCAGATGTGTGGTTGTTCCGAAATTTCTTGACTATGTTTCAAAACAAAAATGCAAATAATTGATGTGTCCTATCCTGATCCAAGTTTTTTCTCGCAGCAAATTGCACCAAAAACATTGACCTCCTTCCTTTTGTATCTGAGATTCTGAGGTATTTTTGGCTCACGCTGAAGAATTAGTTTGCACTTTGGAGAAAAATGAGCGGTGCTCCAAAGAGGTTGCACGAGGAGGGTAGCCACACCATGCCAGCAAAACGGCCTTTGGATGACAGCAGCTTGTATTCAAGTCCTGGGAAAGTTATTCAGTCTAGTGGCAGTGATTTCCATAATTCTTTTGAACATGATGGTAGATTTGCAAAAATCCAACGTGTGGAGCCTCGTGATGATAAGAGGCCATCCCTAACACACCGGATGCCTGTTAGCTCCACCAACTTTGCTGACCACCCCATCTCGTCTGACAGCAGATCAGAATCAAAGCAAAATAAAGATGCAAGGGACACTAAGGCAGATCATCGTGAGACAAAAGCTGATGCTAGGGATGTCTATAGTGATTCAAGGATTGAAATTCAGGCTAATAAAATTCAGGGTGATGTAAAGTTAGACAATAGAGCGGATGAAAGCGAAATAAAGGCTGACAGGAGGGGCCATCCTGATTACAAAGGTGACATCAAATTTGACAAGGATTGCCATTCTACTGTTCCAGCAAACATAGGCTGGAAGGACAACACGGAACATAGGGTTAAAAGATATTTTGAACAGCCAGCTGATAATGTGGATGGGCTTTTGACTTTGCCCCATCCTAGTTTACAAGGTGCTGATGAAACTCTCAAATTTCCAATTTCTGTGGAAGAACGTACCTCCAAGGATGCACATGAATCTGTTGGTGACAGCAAAGCTGAACTACGAAGCGAAGATAAATTCAGAGACAAGGACCGGAAAAAGAAGGATGAGAAGCATAGGGACTTTGGTGCAAGAGAAGGTGATAGAAATGATCGTCGGGCCGGTGTACAGCTCAGTGGTAGTGGTGTTGAGCGAAGAGAAATGCAAAGGGAAGATAGGGATGCTGACAAATGGGACAGGGAAAGAAAAGATTCCCTGAGAGACAAGGAAGACAATGATAGGGGGAAGGATTCTGCTTGGAAAGATTCATCTGTAGTAATTGAGAAGGATAACACTATACTGGAAAAGGCTTCATCTGCTGGAGCTGTTAAGAGTGCTGAGCATGGGAATACAGCAACAGAATCCAAGGCGCCTAAGAATGATTTATGGAATGCTCATGATAGGGATCTTAAGGACAAGAAAAGAGAGAAAGATGTGGATGCAGGGGACATGTATGAGCAAAGAAGAATATATAATGACAAGGAATCAGATGATAATGTCACCGAAGGAGGTATGGAGAAAGATAAAGAAGTTTCTGGAAGTTTCCAACGCAGGAGGGTGGTGCGACCGAGGGGAGGTAGTCAAGCATCTCAGCGTGAACCTCGATTTCGATCCAGAATGCGTGATGGTGAAGGGTAAGCTTGATGCTGCATCCTTGCTATACTTTCAAAGTTTTTCCAATAGCATGATAATATAAAGTAAATTTATATGACGCCCAGGATGGCGTGCCCTGGACATCCAGGTGTAACATCAAGATTCGTTCTGACGGAGAGAAATTTGACAGGGCTATTCATCTGTTCAATCTTATTGGGGTGGGAATGCGTGTACCTCCGTCACTGGCGAGCCCTCTTCTCTAGGATGTTGGGTTCCTTCTTCTCCATGTCCAGCATCTCCATTAACTCTGGTGTGTTAGGTTTTTGGGTTGGAGTTTAGGGTTTGGGTTTTGTGGTTCTTGGTGGCCTCCAGCTATAGATCGAAGGATGGCCGGGGAGGTCGCCGGGCCGGGGGTGGTGGTGGTTAGTGGTTGGAACAGTGAGGCGGCAGGGTCGCCGCCGGTGCTCGCCGCTGTGGTTATGGACGGCGGTCGTTGGGCAGAGATGGGCCGTTGTGCTCGCAGTGATTAGGGCTGGCCGTGGTGGAGGGCGGTGGCTCCAGCGGAGCCCGGAGGGGCAGTGGAGGAGGTGGGGGAGCAGGATCCATCATGAGGGAGGGAGGCGGTGTGCATGCCGGGGTCGAGATTGAGACCGAGGAGATGTGGGTGGGGATCGGGACGATGATGGCTCCGTTCTTTCTATCTATTTGTATTGGTTTGGACGCCCAGGATGTCCAGGCTGTAGTGTAAATGCAGTTGCATGGCATTTTTCATTTCTGGAAATTCAGTCTTCCCTAACTGAGAACTGAATATAGGGACCTGATGTTAATTTGTTAGAGATTATTAATTAGTGATAGTCCTTGATATCTTTATTTTTTGTTTTGCAGATCCCAAGGTCAGTCAAATATCTACATTCTTATAGTAGCTGAGTACAATGAATGCTGGCGCTTTTCTTTGGAATGGGAGTAGCCGAAAGATCTGCTTCAGCATATATTCATTTTACACTTCGTATAAGATTTTATGCTCAAACTTTCACTCCAGTATTAGAAGTTGCTTACATTTTTATGTTGGAAGAAATGGAAGTTCTTTGCATTTTTGTGTTGGAAGCAATGCATTTTACAGTGTGACAAGTTTTGGTGCTTTTTTCCATTTGGGAACTGTTATGGAAATTGGAAACCATGCATATGCATCGGTGTTATAAAAGTTAGGAGTCCAAGTCAGATGTGATCTGTTGGCCAGTTTCTAAAAAGAGTAATATGCAGCAGCGTTCCCTCAATTTGTCCCTGGATGTCATTTGGGTCCCCAAACTATTTAACTGAGAACTAACTCACTAAATAGTTCATCCAAAGGTCCAAAACCTGTGATAAACCTTTTGGCTGCTTATTATGTGAATACTAACTAAGCATGCTATGTTGATATGGGCGCTAACAAGGTATGAACTAGGGAGTGAGAACATGAAAGAAGACAATGCTTAGAGATGCCAAGTATGCAGATTAACACATTAGGTCAGTCAAATACAATGAACCGCTGGGCAAGGTCAGGACCTGAAATTAATAGTTCAGAAGCTGAGCTAAGCCCAGTCGGTCGAGGGTGTGGATGTGTACCCAGACAACCTAGGTTCAAGTCCCCTTGTCAATGCGAATTTGGATGCCTATTTTTTTCTTAATAAAATGCCACCTAGTCCCTCCTAGTTTTTTAGATGAAATCCCTGGACAAGTTTAAGGATCGCTAATGTATTTCACTCTTCTTAAAACTACAAAGGTAGGAGAGGAACGAATCAAGATTCTATTTAGTATAGTGCTTTCCCACCAATCTGCTATGATCAGAGCATCTTCTCAACAGAAGAATTCTGAAGATTAGAGAGTGATCAGCCCCCATGTCTCTGTAATGCTGTATTCATCTGGTTTCACAATGTTTGGTATCATAGTGATCGAGTCTACTGCCACCTGGCCCATCACAAATTTCCAGTCATTGTTTTCACTGTATCTGTTGCCTGTTCTTGCTTCTCCACTCTCGCACTTGATATTCCTTTGTTGCCTTTGCCCACAAACCCTCCTGACCACAACAGATCGGATGATGCCTCTGCATGTTCTTCTTCTTCTGCTCCACTGCCTCAGCTTCCCACCCCAAGTGCTTGCATCAGCCGTCAAATTGCTGCCGCCCATGCCCTCATAGTCTCTTTGCCACCAACTCGCATACAGCCTTTCTGCACTAAAATTGTCCTCAGCAATCCTTCACAATCAGTTTTTACCGCAATCACCCTACTGTAGCTGCACTCGCCCTCCCTTTTCAACTGTGCTCACCCGCCCTCCGATGTTGCTGCACTTGCTGCATCCAATTATTCCCATCAAACACCACTGCCCCACTAAAACCAGCCACAAAATCGTCATCTACTTTTCGCAACCATCTGCCAGCCCTTCTAGATTGCCTGCTGCTACCTCCAACAGCTAGCTTCACAGCACTATGATAATTTTGGATCATAAAGATAACTTTTATAATACTGATAGCCTTCCTAGTACTTGTACCCTTGTTAAGACTAATAACCTTCTTAATACTGTTTCCTTATCAGGTGCACTGTAGAAATGACATCCTGTCGCGATGTGCATGAAATTATTTATGGGTAGACTGTAATCTTTAACGTGTTGTTTTGATATCTCAGTCTTCTCTTCATTGCAGGTAAGTCTGAGGTGTCTGCCATTGTTTACAAAGCTGGGGAGTGCATGGAGGAGCTGCTGAAATCATGGACAGAGTTCAGTGCAACTCAGGATGCTACAAACGCTGAAAGTCTACAGAATGGTCCTACCCTTGAAATTCGAATACCTGCGGAATTTGTTACTTCCACTAATCGTCAAGTGAGTATACAGATTTTGCAGACAATCTCTGTTTTAGTCACTTTTGGCTACCTCAGCTCTCCATGTTTGGGACTGAACTCTGTCAGCAACTCTGTTATGAGTAATACTGTTGGAGCTTCACTTGGTTGTTATTAGTTATGGACATGTTTTCTATTTGCCTCACAGCTGCACCTATGCATACCAGCATGTTTCCATTTGTTTTGCACTTTTCTATTAAATTATCCTCCAAGCTTGCACTACTTGTTATCTCCTTTATTCGTTTGTCAAGATTGCTATTGTGCAGGTAAAGGGTGCTCAGCTTTGGGGAACAGATATTTATACAAATGATTCAGATCTTGTGGCTGGTAGATTCCTCGAAATAGTTTCAGAAAGTTTTCCTATGTACTACTGTTCTAAGTTTCTAAAAGGTGCTCAGCTACTAATGCGTGTTTCTTTTAGTGCTAATGCATACTGGTTACTGCTCCCCTACGTCCCCCCCCTCCACCATCTGCCATCCAAGAGCTTCGTGCAACTGTTCGAGTTCTACCACCACAAGAGAGTAAGTTTCCATACATTTCATGATCGTTCAGTTGGCCTTGGTTGGAACAGATGGTGCTTACTCATAACACTTTGTATGTGTCGCAGATTATACTTCAACATTGAGCAACAATGTGCGTTCACGTGCTTGGGGTGCTGGGATTGGTTGTAGCTTTCGGATAGAACGCTGCTGCATTGTTAAGGTATGAAGGGTGTGGTCAATATAGAACATTACCGTGCCTCCTTTTTTGTTGGACTCTCAATGTAGTCACCTTTTGTAACCTTGTAATGGTCCTATTTCATGGAATGTTTCCTTAGTTTCCTTTACATGCTTTTTCAGAAAGGTGGTGGCACCATTGACCTCGAGCCGTGCCTTAGCCACACATCAGCTGTGGAGCCTACTCTTGCTCCAGTTGTGGTTGAGCGTACAATGACGACAAGAGCTGCAGCTTCCGTAATTTCCTTTTGATTTTCATTTATCTTTCCCTGTTCTCTCACAAGCTGCAGCTTCCGTAATTTTCTTTTGATTTTCATTTATCTTTCCCTGTTCTCTCACAATTTTATTCCCACTTCAATCAATGTTTGTTTTGGTCTGAGGTAGATTCTGTAACCAGCAAACTTTTCTCTACTCTAAACTAAGAATTTTCCAACATGCTTTATTATTACAGAATGCTTTGCGTAAACAAAGATTTGTCCGTGAAGTGACTATACAGTATAATCTCTGCAATGAGCCATGGTACCTTTCTGATCTGCACTCAAAGATGTCATTTGTAGTTCACTACTACAATTATGTTCAGTTCATCACTTGTATTGCCATTTGTAATTTTGTATAGCGTGTTTCCAATCTTCTTGGTACAATAGACTTCATGTGCCTTTTGAAGTTGTTCTCTTGTAGTTAGTTATCTGTTTAGTTTTAGGATGCTTAATATGATCTGGCATTTTTCTTTGTCCAGGTTAAAATACAGTATAAGCATTGTGGCAGACAAGGGATTGAAAAAGTCTCTTTATACTTCTGCTAGACTGAAGAAAGGAGAAGTCGTATATTTAGAGACACACTTCGATAGGTATGAGCCTCTGCCACTATTTTTATTTCGTTCTGAATATTTGTTCATGGCTTCTTTGGTTGCTTCCCAAGTTGTACTTTGATAGAACTCACTGTTGTTACAATTTTACACAGGTACGAGCTGTGCTTCAGTGGAGAGAAGCCTCGTATTGTTAGATCAAGCTCCAATGCATCTGAAGCAGAAGCAGAGAAACACCAGAGCAGCAGTCACCACTCACAAAATGGTGACAGGCGCGTTGGGGAGCATGAAACACGGGATGTGTTCCGATGGTCCCGTTGTAAGAAGGCCATGCCTGAAAGTGCCATGCGCTCCATTGGTATCCCGCTACCAGCAAACCAGCTTGAGGTATTTCAACTTTGTTGTTGATTAGACTTGAAACTCTTCATCAGGAGACAGAAACACGACTTACATTTGGCATTTGCTACCTTGGCAATGATGCAGGTGTTGCAGGATAACCTAGAATGGGAGGACGTGCAGTGGTCGCAGACCGGCGTCTGGGTGGCGGGGAAGGAGCATCCCCTCGCCCGAGTGCACTTCCTCTCGGCGAACTAGAAGCTGCTGATGTTTTTTCGGAACCAACAAGATAGTGAACTATCAATCATTCCTTCCGGACAAGAAAGGAGCTTATGAACATTGCGTTTTCTTCTACTGTTAGTGTATGTATGTATGATGCTAATGCTCCATGACATGTGTAAAAAGAGAAGCTCACCTGTTGTAGGTTATTTGTGTGGTAGTCTACTCGGCTTGACAATAACCATACTCGATAGGGTTGCTTACTTTCTTGCTCCTGCCCATTTCTCAAGGTAGTATGTGCTCAGAAGTCACCTTTAAATAATCTTTAGCTGTCTGATCGACCAACGTCCATGTTGCAAGTACAGGACGATTCTTCTTCAGTGCCATGCCCGTCTGACCGTCAAGTGAAGCATCTGTAGATTCCTATACCCGAGGTGGAGCATCTCTGAGGCATTAGCCAAATTATTTTCTAAATGTAAATTTAGCTATTACTGAAGGAAAAACGTCTACAGCAGACTGTAAATGGCTCTCCAAATTTAGTAGCTCTTCATCCTATCTTATTCGCTCTCTATTTTTGAATTGCCTATCTCTTTAGCCTTTTGATTTTATAGAGTCTGTTAGAGTATTCTAGTTTTTTTTTTTGTCAAATCTATTTTAAAGAGTAGCTAAACCAGTAAATTGGGTATTTTTTTGGCTAATTTCTTGGAGATGCTCTATCAAATAATACCACCTTGGTCCAGAAAAGGATGTAATTCTAGCTTCATCGCTAGTTAAACTTTGTAACATAAAATAGGTATAGCATGAAAATATATTTCACCATAAATTCAATGGTAGGTATCATAAGTATTAATATTTTATTAAAACAATAGTCAAGCTCAAGATGATTTAGCTTCTGGAATTGTATTGTATTGTTTTCGGGACGGATCGAAGGAAGCACAACATAAACAAAAGCTGAAGCATGTGTTGCAGTATGATGTAGAGTATTGGTTTTCAAGCAAGGTGCCTTATCTTATTTCATTCATTTGAATTTGATGAATGAGACGACTGATACCCAGGCCAGCGACTAGGGTCGGTGCTATTCCACTCGTTTCCCCCTCTATTCTAGCCTCCCAGTGCCCTCTATTTTGGCCTTTTGGGATCCTAGCTCTGCTCGTCAGGGGAGCCGGCGATGCCTGGTCGTGGCTCATGGCTCAGGGTTGCCCGTGCGCTAGCTGAGGCACGCAGGGTTGTGTGTCGTCGCTGGGCGTGAGCAGCGCCCAAGTCTGTGGCTTGGCCGTTTGGTGGCTGGGTCGGTGCCGAGTGAAAGGTCCTACGTGGACTAATTTGTTTAAATATGAAATATATAGGAGATTAGTCCCCAGGCACACTTATGTAAGCAACTCATGCCATAACGATAAAGATGGCTTGGATATGTTGAAAGGCTCACACATGCGATAAAGGAGCTCATTGCATATGAGACATGACATGAAGTCATGTGACTAAGGTGGAGAAGATTAAGACAAGACTTGACTTGATGGATCGATTATAAGTGTGAATGACAAGTTAAGTGATGACTTGGCGCCGATGGACCAAAGCAACGGTGAAGAGCAAGTGAAGTTAAAATCGATGAACCAATATGATCACGTGATGATATAAAGTGGATCATATCATTTGTGATTGGTTGGTGCATGTGTTGCATCAACATTGGAGGAGACGGAATGAAATGTGCAAGGCAAAGGTATATTTGTAGGTTATTTCATTTTACTAGTCATAGGTGTGTAAAAAAGTTTATGACTAAATTTAGGATAGATGGCTGTACTATCAAGAAGTGTAAACTTGTTTGCATATCGGTCATCTAGTGTCACTCGAGTGATCTAACTTTGCATTGCTCCTAGGATCGAGTGGCGTAGCGATTTGAGTGACTAATCCTTTAGAAATGTTTATGAAATGCTAACACACAAGCACATGGTGGTGTACACTTGGTGGTGTTGGAACATTTGCAAAGAAGAAGCTGTTCGAGTTGAAACGGATCAACTCGGAGAAGAAAATGTGATGATCAGGGCGACCGGACCGTGGCATAGGGAAGGACTAGACTCTGCCTTGGCGTGTCCGGTGGCAAACCCTAGCCAGGGGCGGCTCTGGACCCTGGGTGCGTCGGGTTCGGTCAGCAGCAACGTAGCAGCATAGGAGCTCCGGACCCAGGTGTTGGACAGGACCAGACCCTGAGCCGTGGGTCCGGTTGTGGTGTAAACGCGTGTCAGGTACCATAAAACGGGGTACCCCGAGCGTACACCAAAAGGGGCACTTAAATCCCATCAACGACAAAGTTAGAAGGTAAGCCATAGGCTCATCACCAGCCCCGTCCGAGCCCACTCGGCTCTTCGCATCGCCTCAGGCCTCTCACAGGAGGTCTCGGCGTCCTGACGCAATTTTCGCCTCGCGCGAGGCCTCTCACGGAAGGCCTCGGCACGGAGCCCAATCTTCATCTCGCGCGAGGCCTTATTCTCCGTATCGCTCGAGGCCGGCTTATCCATAGCCCGTCGCCCCCGTCTCGACCGGTCTTCCCGACAGCACGTCATGTCCCATTAATACGTCAACCACTCCCGCAATCTCAGCCGGACGACGGCCCAACACCGCGGAATGGCCAACGGGACATGAGGGCGCATCAGTGCCATACCGGCTGAGACAGGGCACGGCGGGGATTACCGGACACTGTATTCTGACGTTGTGCCCACGATCAGCGTCCGCACTACACTGTGCCCTACGATCCCCGCCTCGAAAACAACACGACATGGGTAGCCTGGCCCGGGTCATCATCGCCTCCAAACCAGCACACCAGATCAACCGCTCTCTCTAGGCCTCGGCACTCTGCACCAGGGTCTCGGCTATCTCGGGATTCGTGTCTGCCGAGACCCCCACCGCGGTGCGGCCTCGGCACCGACCGAGCCTCGGCCTCGCGCACAGTCAATCCACAGCGACCCGCACGCTGACCGCCGCACCCGCTCCGAGGCAGCCCTAGAGCTTCCATGACGCACAGGATCGGATGTGACCAGCACGCCGCCCCAGTGCTCCAAGGACGGACCACTCCGACGATTACGCCGCCATAGGAACAGGCTACAGGGCTCAGACACGCCACCTCTGTTCGCACGACACCGTACAGTTAGCACATGTACTGCCCTTGTCCTCCCTTCAAACTATAAAAGGAAAGGACTTGGGCTATTTCTAGGGGGAGACAGGTTCTCACAAAGAGCAACATTCTGTAACATGCGCACTTCCTTGCCGCTTGAGAGCAACGTCTCAAGCAGCCCACTCACTCCCCGCCGAGACCTGGAACTGGCTCCCTCTCTCACCTAGCTTGTAACCCCCTACTATAAGCACTTCGGTGCAAGGAATACAAGATCAATCTCCCAGACTGGATGTAGGGCTCGAATTGCCCGAACCAGTATAAACCTTATGTCTCTTTGCATCACCATCTGGAATCGGAAACACGCAGGATAAATTCACTAGTTGGTTGAGGACCCCTCGGTCCAAAACACCGACAACACGCGAGAGGGAGGCAACGTGGCGCTCAATGGAGGATCGGACCCTGACTGCTCAGAGTCCGGTTGGTGAAGCCAGACCGAGTCCAAAATGATTTATCCCTGTTTGGACGTCTCTGTTTCAAACCAGACCCTGGGAGACACTGGTCCGGTCGGTGCTAGCAGAGTTCGGTTCGGAGAATTCGTTGAGTAGTCATTGGCGTGGTGTTAGTGACCGTTGGAGATGAACGTTCGTAGTTGAACTCAAGGACATGTGGCGCAATCCCTGCGACCGGATCCTGTGAACAGGGAGAGTCTGGTCGACCTGGGAGGGTCCGGTGCGCAAAGGGGTTTTGGAGCAACGGCTCTTTTCTACCTTGGGCTATAAAACCAAGCACTAGCCGGTCTTGGGCTGGTAGTTGAGCACCCTCACGCCTATGTGGCTTATGTAGAAGTGCTGGATGTTCTCTAACTCACTTATGCTTGCAAGAGTGCGAATCGATTGCGAGTAAGTGATTCTAGTGCGATTGCATTGTGAAATTGCATCGAGTTGGACTAGGTGTTCGAGTTGCAAGCTGGTTGTGCTTGTTATTGTTGGAGGTTGCCACCTCCTAGATGGCTTGGTGATGAATTCTCCATCATAAAGCACGCAAGAAGATTGTGCGGTGCTCCGGAGAAGAATTTATGAGGGGTATCGTGCTCACTCTGCGGGAGCCACGAAGAGCAACACTAGTAGAGCGTGTTATTGAGCAACCCTCACTTGTAGGTAGTTTTATGTGGTGCCCAACGTGTGGGCTTGGCGGGTGATGCCAATTAACCGCCGAGCTACCAAGTGAGTGGTCGACACAACGGGGACTAGCGTGTTGACAAACACATGAACCTTGGAAGAAAAATCACCGTGTCATCCTTATCTCTCCGTTGGTTTGTATTCCCCGTTACACAAGCTTGTATTTACATTTCATATATTGCGCTTGTGTAGTTGCTCTTGTAATTAGTTAACTTATGTAGCTTGCTAATTATCTTCTTGCTTGTGTAGCATAGAAGTAACTTACTTGCGTAACTAATTTGGTTTTAGTAACCTTGTTAGTTACATTGTTTAGTTTGTATAGCTAAGCAATTTGAGCTCTCCAATTTGGCTTGTGTAACCTTGTTATTCATCATTGCTAGTGAGCTTAGGCGCTTTATGCTTTTACTTACTAGATTGTGTATATGAGCTCCTCGGTTGCTTGAGTACTAGTTGCATAGGTTTGTGTGATCTTGTAAGCTAGAATTGTTAGGTGAACTCTACCTAGCCTGACGTCTTTGTTGCTTAATTATGATTTTTACAAGGTGCTTGTGAATTTAGATAGAGGGATATAGTCTTGGCTAAACCGATAGTTTTAATTACGTATCTTTTTCGGTTAGCCGACGCGTTTAATTTTTAAAAATAACTATTCATCCTCCTTTAATCCGTCGTCTCAACCCAACACCGACTCCGTTCAAATGGGCAAGGTGAGCTCCTAACATCCTCCTATACAACCTCCCTGTCTATCAACCTGTTCGCAGTCAACCTCTCGTAACAAACCTGCACTGGTCAGCGAACAGCTCTGTGCTGCTGTGATTCATGACCCTTCTCTGAAACGGTGAGCTGAGAAAGAGTGCGTCACGTGCGTTTGCACAGTGCACAGGAGCCGTTCTTTGCGTATGTGTGCTTAAAGGAAATCTCAGCTGAGAAAGAGTGCGTCACGTGCGTTTGCACAGTGCACAGGAGCCGTTCTTTGCGTATGTGTGCTTAAAGGAAATCGACTAGTGTGGGAGATTCACCTTTGTTTTGGGGACGAGTTCGATCCAGGCCACGAGCACACGAACATCGTTGCGGCGTCCTCGTGCAAAAGCCCACCGGCTCCTCCTGTACTGGTTTGTCCTCCACTCTAGCTCCTCTACTTCTTGGGTCTTGGCTACTAGTATATGATTTGGTAAATGCAACGAAACTTGATAGGGATGACTAGTAGGAGAAAAATGGATGGTTTTGATGTCTTTAGATTTTTGCTTGGAATAAAGTTCACTTGCTTTCTAGCTTTGGTTCTTCACTCCAGGTGCTCTATAGCTATGAGCTAGTTGGCTTCCTACGGCCTCCTCTCATATTTGTTCACCTTCCTAGTTCCAATTGTAGTACTACTCCTCCCTCTGGTGGTTGAAGACTACCGATCGGCTCTGGCTCCCCTCCCGTTATGGCTCCAGTGGATTGACTAGTAGTTGTGATAGTGACGGGGACTCCTGCTGGTACTCCATTCAGTGTATTTGCCCATGCCGTCATTGTAAGGTTATGCATGAGTTCTTTGTGGCCTTTGTGTGGCTTTGAAATGGTTGTAAGGTGATGATAGCAGGAAGGATTGTGCAGGAGTGAAATTATATTCGATGGATGGTAATTAGCCGGATGATGGATCCCAAAAGCTAGAGGTGCGATTGGCTCTGGCTAGTCCTGGTATCTCTGTGAGCTATGTGAAGTAATACTATTGGGTCTAACGGCAAAATTATAAATAAGTTATGCCTAGCCTTACATGATCTGGCTTTCTTTCCATGAGCAGGAAAATCTGGATACTGTATCGTGGTATGAGAAGTGCAGGTGTATATGCTGCTTACCAAACACCAAGGGATTTTAATTATGCTTGTATAATAGTGTAACATATTTGTTTGTCGTTAACATAGTCAAACCTATGACTCATATAATTCTTGTACTAATCTGTGTGCTTGGTAAGTGTCATATGAGATGGGAAAAATTAAACTGCTTGTTCTTAGCTACTCCCTCCGTCCCTTTTTGTTGGTCGCTCGGGAACTGTGCTTGTGAGAGAAACACGCTTCCCAACCGACAGTTAATAAGGGACAGATGAGTATTTGTTGATTATTAACCCTATCATTGTTCATTAAGATTAGGGAAAAAGTGGGGGTGTTACAGATATGTCGTGGAAATGGATCAGTCCTGATGGAAGATGAGGTGGGCTGCTCATAGGGGCAAACAATGATTGTTTGGAGATTACAGATTATAAGGAGGGGCGATCATGTCAGTGTTTTCTCTTGAAGTCCAAAGACAATGACTTTAGGTGGGGGTAATCAATGTTTATGGTCCTGTACAAGTGGATTTGAAACCTGAGTTTTTAAGAGAGTTGATGGAAATTATTTTATCTATAGAGGTGCCTATCATAGTTGGGGAGATTTCAATCTGATAAGGGATAGAGAAGTCTACTGGAAATGCTATAACACCAGTCTGGTGAATGTGTTTAATCATTTTGTAAGTGAATCCAGTTTGAGGGAAATGCACAGGCATGGAGGGGCTTATACCTGGACCAACAAGCAGAGTTCACCTATTATGGCTATTTTAGATAGGGTGTTCATTTCAGTAGATTGGGAGGAGCATTTTTCATTGGCTACAGCTAGATCTTTGACAAGGGTGGGGGCAGACCATAATCCTTTGCTGGTTGAGACTGAGAGTGAAGTGAGTATCAGATCAACAATTTTCAGGTTTGTTTGAAAATGCTTGGCTCAACCAGGAAGGTTTCAGAGAATGGGTGATTAGCAAATGGCCTCAAAGACACAAGTCCTATATACTTGACCACTGGAACATTGTGTCCTCAATGCTAAGGAAGACTATGAAAGGTTAGAGTAGGAATTGGGGGAGCGACTAGAGAAAATTCAAATAGCACTTGTTGCTGAGAATTAAAAATTGGGACAAGTTAGCAGAGGAGAGAAATTTGTCTAATAATGAATGGATGGACAAATATGAGGAGGATGAGCTAATGAAGATATATAATAATGAGAAGCTACTGTGACAAAGAAGAGGGGGAGAGAATTGGCTTTTGATGGGGGATGCTAACACAAGCTACTTTCACACAATTGCCAATGGGAGGAAAAGAAAATGTCTCATAAGAAGCCTTGTGTAGGGAGACAGATCTATAGAGGATAAAGAGTTAAAAAACTATAAAACTGAGTTCTATAAGAATTTGTTTGGGGGAGGATATGATCCTGTGATCCATCTGAGTGATGATTTTTGGAGAGATAGAAGATTTGTGGGGATGATGATAATCAATGGCTTACTAGACCTTTTATAATGACTGAACTAGAAAAGGAAGTACGAGGGTCGTACAAAAAGCTAGGAGAACCTCTGATGGCCCACTTGCTCCATGTAGAGGCTAAGGGGCTCCTCCTACAACCTTGCCGAGACCCAGCGACCCAGGCTCGCATTCGAGGGGGCTCGGTAAAACAACCCCTCCTTCCGAGTGAAAAGGACGCGCGAGGGTCGATTCAAAAAGTTAGGGGAACTCTTGACGGCCCCTCTCACTCCGTGCAGAGGCTAGCAAGCTCTTCCTACAGATATGCCGAGACCCCACGACCCAGGCTCACACCCCGAGGGGGGCTCGGCAAACAAACCCTCACGCGTGAGGGGCGTACAAAAAGCCAGGGGAACTCCTGATCGCCCTCTTGCTTCATGCAGAGGCTCGAGGGCTCTCCCTACCATTTTGCCGAGACCCAGCGACCCCAGGCTCGCAACGAGTGGGACGACAAAAAATCCCTCCATCCGAACGAAAAGGATGTGCGAGGACTCGAACAAAAAAGTCGGGGGGCCCCTGACCGCCTCTTGCTTCATGCGGAGGCTCGGGGGCTCCCTCCTACACCCAAGACAAAGACAAGCGACCCAAGCCCCGCACTTGAAAATTCAAGAAAACGTGACAAAAGGCATCGAGCCCGTTACGGTCCAGGGGGTCGAAGGCTGGGCCCCTAGGTTTCGACAGCTGCCCCAGGGCCACAGAGTTAGGGAACGACTATGGGCGAGCCATACGGGGCCAGGCCCGAGCGAGCAAAACGCTTGGGACAACCCCTAAGTCGGTGTCCAAGACCGGCAGGGAGGTCTCCGAATGGGATCCCACCGTAGGAGGCACGAGCCACCGGGGCCCAACGAACGGCCCCGGCACCCACTAGAGAAACCTCTGGTACTCTTGGAGTGCGTCTCTGGACCGCTAGCCGACACCTAGCGAACGGGGGCATGGGCCTCCACTCGGACTCACTAGAATGTCACCGCTCGCGCCCATCGAGGGTAGCCTAGCATATTCCACCCCTCCTTCCAAATGAAAAAGAAGCGTGAGGGTCGCACAAAAAGTCAGGAGGACTCCTGATCGCCCTCTCGCTCTGTGAAGAGGCTCAGGGTTCTTCTTGCGATCTTGCCGAGACCCCACGACCCAAACTCACACTTGTGGGCTCGGCAAATACGATAACATCCCTCAGTCAATGTGAGAAAAAGACCCTAGAGGAATGAATCCACCCCCCTAGGGCCTCGAGGGCTACATCTGGCGGGTGCGCTCACGCGCACCACCAAGACCTCAAAGTACGAACACTATTCTACTTAGGAGCTACCATAAGTCAAAACCTCAAGAAGAGCGCTCACTCTCTCCCTGAGGCTCGGGGGCTACTGTCGGGTACCATAAAACGGGGGGTACCTCGAGCGTTATACCAAAAGAATCACTTAAACCCCATCAATAATAGAGCTAAAGGGTAAGCCATTTTGTTAAACCCCCGACCTCGTCCAAGCCCGCCAGCTCTTCGCCTCACTCTTGGCCTCGCACGGGAGGTCTCGGCGGCCTATCAAACCTCTGCCTTGTGCAAGGCACTCGCACAGAGGGCCTCGATGGGGAACCGATTCTCCGTCCCGCCCGAGGCCCCACGCGTAAAGCCTCGGACGAGATGATGGTTCTCCGTCTCGCTCGAAGCTAGCTCGGCAAACAACCCATCGCTTTCACCTCGACCAGTCTCCCCGACAGCGCGTTGCGTCCCATTAATGCGTCAACCACTTCTGCAATCTCAGCCGGACGATGGCTTGACACCGCAGAATGGCCGACGGGGCAGGAAGTCACATCAACGCCATACTGACCAGGACCGGGCGTGGCTGGGGTTACCGGCCACCGTGTTCCGGTGCTGTGCCCACGATCAGCGCCTACACTACACTATGCCACGTAACCCCCACCCTAGAGACAACGCGGCATGGGGAGTCTAGTCTGGGTCATCATAGCCTCGGAATCAACATACAAGATCAATTGTTCCCTCCGAGCCTCGGTAATCTACATCAGGGTCTCGGCAATCTCAGGATTCACGTCTACCGAGACCCCCACGATGGCTCGATCTCGGCACCAACTAAGCCTCGGCTTCTCACGCAGTCAACACATAGTGACCAGCACGCCGACCGCCATGCCCGCTTCAAGGTAACACTAAAGCTCCCACGACGCACATGATCGGATGTGACCAACGCGTCGCCCTAGTACTTCAAGGACAAGACAACTCCGTCGCCCACGCCGCCACAGTAACACGCTATAGGGCTCGGACATACCGCCTCTGTTCGCATGACACCATGTAGCTAGCGCATGTGTCACCCTTATCCCCCCTTCAACTATAAAAGGGAGGGATCAGGGCCTTTTCTAGGGGAGAAGATGAACGATTAGGCCTATGCCCACGCAACGAACTCATGCATGAACACACAGATGAACACTTGAGCTTCTCCGCTGTCTGAGATCAACATCTCAAGCAATTCATGCCACTCCACATAGAGACCTAGGACTAGCTCCCTCTCTCACCCTGCTTGTAACCCCCTACTACGAGCACTTCGGTGCAAGGAATATAAGATCGATCTCTCAAACTAGACATAGGGTGCTCATTACCTGAACCAGTATAAGCCTTGTGTCTCTTTGCATCACCATCCAGGATTGGGAACATGCAGTACAAATTTACTAGTTGGTTGAGGGCCCGCTGGTCCGAAACACCAACAAGTGTAATTAACACACATTCTTCATTCATTATTCTTTTTGCGTACAAGAACCGGGTTGGCTAACCACTTTGGATGATATACTTCTTTGATAAATCCGACTGCCAAAAGCTGTGTAACTTCTACCCTAATCGCCTCCTTTTTGTCGTGAGCGAACCGCCGTAGCTTCTGCTTGATAGGTTTGGCCTTGCCGTCGACATTTAAGGAGTGCTCGATCAAGTTTCGAGGTACACCGGGCATGTCAGTAGGTTTCCATGCGAACACACTCACGTTGCTCCTCAAGAACCTGACGAGCGTGTCTTCCTATTTAGGATCCAGGTTGGCCTCGATAAGGGCCATTTTGTTGGGATCACCGTCGACCAGCTGGATCGCCTTGTGCTCCTTGGACTTGATGTTCTTGTGTGGAGCCTTGAGCTCTGGGATCTCCAGGTGGTCGGCTGAGGTCTTCTTGGCATCGAGCATGGTCTCAGCCATGCGAATAGAGAGGTCGTGAGCCTCTGCTATTTTGAAACTGTCGTCCTCGTAGGTATAAGCTGCGTATACATTGCCCCTAAGAGTTAGAACCCCTTTCTCAGTAGGCATCTTGAGCACCAAATACCTGTAGTAAGGTATGGCCATAAATTTGGTGAGCGATGGTCGACCAAGGATAGCATGGTAGGTGCCATCGAAGTTGGCAACCATGAAGTTGACGTAGTCGGTGCGGAAGTGGTCTGGGGTACCAAATTGCACAGGTAGCATGATTTGCCCGAGAGGTGTAGAGCTCTGTCCAGGGAGGACACCCCAGAACTGTGCCTCGTATGGCTTGAGATCCGCCTGGGTTATCTTTAGGGCTAGCAGACTATTCTTGAATAGTATATTGATGGAACTACCGCCGTCAATCAGCACTCTGTCGAACTAAACCTTGTTGATACAAGGATCGAGGACCAGAGGGAAAACATCCTGGCTTAGGTATTACAGCCCATTGGTCCTTTCTGCTGAAGGAGATCTCATGATGAGACCAAGGAGGGAGCCGCGGATCGGCGATGAGGTTGTCGGTGTTGGCCACGTTCAAGCAGGCATGGGCGAGCAGCTTACATTCTCGTTTGGTCTCGATGGACACTTTGCCTCCAATGATAGTGTGGACACGATTGGTTGGCTTGACATACTTGTGACGGGGATCTGCGTCTTCATCATCGTTGTCCTCGTTGCGCTGTTCCTCTGTGTCATTAGGCTTTTCGGATGTATCCGGAGCCTATTGACGCGTGTAGATAGACTTAAGAACGTGGCAATTCTCCATGGTATGGTTTGACTTGGGATGGAGCTGGCAGGGCCCTTTCAATGCTTTGGCATAGTCTTCTTCGTAGTTATGACGTCTGCCACCTTTTTAATGGTGTTGACCTCACCGTCGTCTTCCTGAGCACGCTTGCCCCTGTAATCGTCATGACGATTACGCCACTGATTACGCTGGTCGCGGTGGTCGCGGGAGTCATTGCGCTGGTTGTGGCGATCAAAATTGTCATTCCGACCATGGTTGCCGTGGTAGTCGTCGCAGTGTGGGGGTGGTCGGAGCATGGAACCCTTGCTGCTGCTTCGATGATTATCTTTTTAGCATTGTCGGCGTCCGCATATTTCTTAGCAGTGGCCAGGAGCGCTGTGACTGATTCAGGTCTCTTGCGGAGGAGCTTGTCTCTTAGGGCATCGTGGAAGCGGAGGCCAGTGATGAAAGCCTCGATTGCCTTGTTGTCGGAGATTGACGGGACCTTGATGCGCATCTCCGAGAAACGTCGGATGTACTCATGCAGTGGCTCATCTTTCTGATCTCGAATCCACTGTAGATCATATTTGTTGTTGGGTTACTCACAAGTAGCAATGAAGTTGTCAATGAAAGCTTACTTGAGCTCCTGCCAAGAATTGAAATAGTTTGCTGGCAAGCTGACCAGCCATTGGTGGCCTGCGTGGCCGACGGCGACTGGGAAGTAATTAGACATGATGTGCTCGTCAGCCATGGCTGATCTGCACGCGGTTTCATAGAGCATGACCCATAATTCAGGGTTCTCCTTGCCGTCGTACTTCTGAAGTTTTTCGAGCTTGAAATTCTTAGGCCATATGACTTGGCGAAGGTGTAGAGTAAACTACTTTAAACCCGAAGGGCCATGGGCAGTATCATATTCCATATGGCGATAGCTTTCGTGGGATGCACGATCATTGGCTCTTTGGTTAATGCAATCGCGCAAATCATGTTCTCTGAGGTAATGGTGGAGATCGTTATTGCCATCACGGCGATCCCGGTTGCCACCCTGGTTAATCCTACGACCGCGGTTATCACGGCGATTATCGCAGTTGTCTCGGCGGTTGTCGTCTCGGTAGTTGCGGCGGTTGTCGTCCCGACCACCATCATGGCCACTGTTTCCGCCTTGACGGTTGTCTGATGGGTCGTTGTTGCGCGAGCCACGTTGGTTGGGTGGCTGTGAGCGACTTGAGTACTGGCGGCTATGGCTCGATTCGACTGAGATGGATGGAGCCCAAGCTTGATTTACAATCTCTGCGGTCTGGGCCATAGCAGCCGTCAGGTAATCTTGTATATCATCACGAACTGCCTAGGTTTTTGGGGTATTGGGTAGTCGTTGCATTGTCGCCATAGCAATAGCTACGTTGGCACTTGGAGTCCTGAAGACCTGCTTGTCCCCCACCCTGTTGAAGGCATTGTTAAGGTTGCGTGGCTGGACCCTTATGCTTTGTGCCTGCTCTTCTGCCTCGACTTCAATTTGTCGGCAATTAAACCAGTCAATATTGCGTGCTTCGCGTGCTAGCCTTTCTTATTTTGTTTCGCCAACTACTGGTGGTTCGTCATTACTAACAATATTGATCAAGTCCCCTCGCCTTGGTGGGAAAGATGGGAATCGTGGGAACCCCGGGGCGTGGTCTAGGATATCTAGATCATATTCAACGCCTTCATCGTCATGATGCTAGAGCTCGGTGTGGATGGAGGCGTTAGATGCGATGCCAGACGAGGAGCTTGAGCCACCCTCTTGAACTGTGTGGATGGATCCTTCTTGATAATCCTCAATCCGGACCATGTTGACGAAGTTGCGCAGGTCGTAGGGCTAGGCCTGGTGGTTTTCCATCAACGCTTCATACTCGGAGAGCCGGAGGCCTGTCGCGGGGGCTGACCGGTGATGAATGGAGCGCCCTTTAGGAGTAGATGTGACCACGAGATCCATACCAAGCTGTGTAGGATGACCGGCCTGAGCTGGTCAGGTAGATCTATTGTGGGTAGTGGTTACCTGCTCATTAGGTTGACTTTGAATCGAACTTACCAGAGCTAGGGTTTCAGCAAGTTTGGTGCCGACCCGATCGATGGAGTCGAGCAGGTCGGTGTTGTCGATCTGCCTCCCTTTGTAGCGAGGAAGCGGACGATGGGTTGTCGACGTGGTTGAAGACGATGCTAGCGTGGCTAGAGCTAGATCCACCGTGGTCGGAGCCATAGCCGATGCAGGTGAAGCAGTGGTCGACGTAGATTGAATCCGCACCTCCTCCGGGGTCATGGCGATGAAGTCGTCAGAGCCGGTGGTCCAGGTGATCTGACCGATGGTGAACGTGAGGCCGTTCGGTGTAGCCATGGAACCAGGGATGATGACCATCTTGTTCGCCTGGAGAGCAGTACGCACACCCCCTACCTGGCGCGCCACTATCGACGAAATATGATCGGCAGTCTACCTAAGGGTATGCCCAAGGTAGTAGATTGTCGGCAGACAGATGCGCAAGCTACAAACAAGATGGTGATGCAAGATAGACATGAGGTTTTATCCAAGTTCGGCCGCTGTGAAGGCGTAATACCTATCCTAGCCAATGAGAGATGTTTTTTAGAGGGGTCCCCTGCCCGCCTTATATAGTCCAGGGGGCAGGGTTACAGATATGGAAACCAATCCTAGCCAGTTACAATTGCCATAGGTGGCCGGATAAGGATTTCTATTCTAACCGACCAGGATCTTGCTTGACCTCCAAATCTACCTTGATTTCTTGCGTGGGATTCCGAACAGATTGGCCGGGCCGCGCGTCATCTTCTAGTGGGCCAGACCCCCTGATCCGGGCTAGCCCAAGCCTAGCCATAAGGGTATAGCGGTTAATACCCCCACAAAGACCAATTACCTTTTTTCTATAACTTCCAATCAGCACTCGCACAATGAGCCACAACACTAATGTAGTCCTTCTTAGCATTACCAGACCAAATGTCTGATGTCAGAGCAACACAGGAAGCAGCAGACAACATAGAGTTCTTAAGAATATTACGACATTTAGTAAACAACTTGCTAAGATCTCTAGTGGTGGTCTGTCTATATACCTTAACAAACCTAGGGTTATGAGCACGAACAATATACTCTTTCTAGGCCTCTGTCTCACCAATACCTAATGGCAGATCAAGCCTAGCAATCAAGCGATACAACTCAGATCTAGCAACATCAGGTTTATAGTCCCAGTTATATACAGAACCATCAGGATTGTAAGCAAGCCTAGACTGAACCCTAGCACGTTGATCAGTTTTCTACCTACAAGATTTTTGGTGCCTCTTCAAGTGACCAGTGTCGGCATTAGATCTAGCAGACAAGGTTTGCTTATATATTTTATAGGTAGCTTTAGTGCATATCTTCCTACCATTCACAGTCTCATTTATCTCAACAAAATCAGCCTACACAGGTGATTTACGCTTACCAATATTAGAGTTACCAGCAATAGATAGAGCAGATATGTTGGAGTTGGAGCCCAGTGGGTTCCCAGTCGCCGTCGCCCCTTCACCACCGTCATTGTCTAGATCGATCGAAGTCAGAGCAGCAGAGCCACTACCGACATCAATACCGAACAACACAGCAGCATCCTCTGTGGTGCCATCGTTGTCCTCAGGGGCCAGGCCTGACGCGATCAAGTCGTCGTTGCCGGTGAATGGCTAGATGATATCATCATCAGTAGTCGCCATGGAGGATGACTCTCTAGCACCGTTCCTCAATGGTGCGCGGGGCCGCCTTGGTGACTCTATGCCATGACTAGAGGATGAAGCATCGGCTACCGACCTGCGCAAAGAGATAGAGGAGGATGAAAAGATCAGATCAGAATAGATCAATGGAAGAAGAGGAGGGTTAGGATTAGGGTTAGGATTTTACCTATGCAACCGGAGCCTAGTGCCAAAGAAGATGAGGGCCACCCATAGAAGATGACACACCGGTTAGTAAGGATGACGAACAACAGAGGAGGGACAAACAGTGACACGAACTTTAAATTCACATAATCACCGAGATCTAGAGGGGAGAGGGAGACGGGAGAGGCAGAGAGGAAGGAAGGAGGAGAAGGGAGCGACTCACCGATGGTAGGCGGATCAAGGTCACCGGAACCAGAGTCGGGGAGGATGGACGCTAGTCGCCAGCAGAGGAGTCGGAGAGGCGAGAGTGCGAGACAAGAGAGCGGCGCAGCGGGTGGAGTGAAATGGATTAGGGTTTGGGGTGAGGGGGACAGGGAGGGCGTCGCATCCGCTCGTTTATATACGAGCGGGGGAGCCTGCTGGGCTGGGCCGCTGGGCCATTGACGTTGAGAGGTGGGGAGGCCGGGCCGCTCCCGGGCCATAGCCTAAAGGACGGGATGTGCAGGGCTGGCACGTCGTGCCTGGGGTAAGGCTCAGGCATTGCCTGCTCTACCGTGCCAGGCCGTGCTTGGCCCAGGCCAAATTTACGAGCTTCGTGCCGAGCCGCGGTGTGGGGGGTACGACCCCGGATACCCACGGCAGACCATATGGGCTGCGCCTCTAGGGGTGGCCCAGCCCATAAAAAGAAGCCTTGCGAGGCACGACTCTGCTCGGCGCCTTCCGCAAGACATCGGGAAGATATCCTGAAGATACTACGAGATCTGTTAGGATATATATGATTCCAAGATTCCTATAATCAGTTATTACTTTCCGATTATCTCTCAGATCTAACCGACTTGTAACCCTGCCTCCCGGACTATATAAGGCGGGCAGGGAGCCCCTCTAAAATCACGGCATATCATACGATAGCTAATACAAACCAACAGACCATAGGAGTAGGGTATTACGTCATACTGACGGCCTCAACCTGTCTAACTCGTGTGTCTCTATTGCTTTCTTGCTCTTGATCTCGCGCTCCTCTACCGATCAATCTACCTTCGTGGGATACCCCACGGAGGACTGCCGACGATATTCTGTCGACAGTTGACGCGCCAGGTAGGGGCTAGCGTGCTGTTTGCTCGTCGAACAAGATGGCTTTTTTCCGCAGGCTCTTCGTCTCTCCCACAGCCCAGCCAAATCTTCACGGTCGGATCCATCTCGTGGGTCATCAACGCCGACGGAGTCGGAGAGCTCCTCGAGTCGGTGCAGATCCGCTCTGTGCCGACCACCCTCGTACCTGCAACTGCAGATCCAATCTTGATCCACTTCTAAGGTCGCCTTCATCAACGACTCGCCGTTCGCTTCCTCGTTACCAGAGATCAGCCGGAAGAGTGTTTCGGCTTGTTTTTTCAGCGAAGCGAACGGCCACCGACGAACATCTATTGTGTTTATCTCGCTCATATACATTTTCCAAAGTGAGAGAACCAAACTTTACAGGTTCTAAGATGTTTGCTTAAATATAATAATACTATTATTATTTATTATTATTATTAGCTCTAAAAATATTGTTAATATGGGTTTGGTTATGAGATATAGCGGGACGAGATGATCTATTTTTTTTTAGGATGGAATGGTACGGTCTTAATTTTCTGTTGGTTTGTCGAAAAAAGATGGGATGGCCCATCTGTCAGCCTATAGTCTTTTTTATTTTTTCTCCTCACTCTCCAAGTCGGTTCTTCTTCTTCTCCTCTCCCTCCCAGTCGCCCCCCGTGGCCGAGCTCGCCCCTTCGCCCGCCGCCTGAACTCGTCTCGCCCGCGGCCGATCTCCTCCCTCCGCTCGCCGCGCCGCAACCCGGAGAGGAGACCGCGCCCGGTCGAGCACCACCTGGGGCTCAGCGTCCTCGCGACCAGCTCCGGCGCGGCGTCCGCCCTCTGTAGCCCCGGTGTCCCCGCGAGGCGGCTCCGGCGCGGCCGGCACACAGCTCCACAGGTAGATCCCCCGTGCGGACAGCGCCACGATCTTCTCTCTCCTTCCCACGCCAACAGCTCGTCCCTCTCCGTCTGCTTGATTCTGCTCCAGCCTCTGACCGGCCCTCGCTCTAAAAATGTCATTACGCACCCAATCCGCTTGTAGCTGTATGCTGCAACCCTACTCTGCCTTGTTCCATCACCCTAAGCATGCGCGTAACCCCCCACTCACCAACGACTGGGCCGGCCGTCGCTGCTGTCCTACTTTGCCACCCGCCACCTTCGCCAGTTATTCCCTCCCCTTGGTCTTCCCTTCCTGCTGTGCGAAACCGTGCGCCCAAACCCTAACATACTATTCGTAATCGGATCTGAATCTAATTACAAGTGTATATGCATGTATTATGCCTACTAACCTCGATTTGCTTTGCAAAAAATAATAATTGGGTGTATATGTGTATATTGTATCAATCACATGCTTTCTATGCCACTGTATTTGCTGGGTTCTGGTCAATACAAGTTGATTGCTCTGTTTTTAATCTTACACGTATATGGGGGCATAGTTTTTCTTTGGTCTGTCAACTGTAAACATGTGGGCTATGTTTGCTCTTGCCTTAAATGATTTGGTTGGGGTCAGTTTAGAGCTTCAGGCCCAAACATGACTACTTATGAGACAGGGTTTTATTCCCCAAACTGAAAGACCCAGGGGTTATGTTTCATCTCTTCACCGCAATTACTACTTGCCAGATGTGTGGTTGTTCCGAAATTTCTTGACTATGTTTCAAAACAAAAATGCAAATAATTGATGTGTCCTATCCTGATCCAAGTTTTTTCTCGCAGCAAATTGCACCAAAAACATTGACCTCCTTCCTTTTGTATCTGAGATTCTGAGGTATTTTTGGCTCACGCTGAAGAATTAGTTTGCACTTTGGAGAAAAATGAGCGGTGCTCCAAAGAGGTTGCACGAGGAGGGTAGCCACACCATGCCAGCAAAACGGCCTTTGGATGACAGCAGCTTGTATTCAAGTCCTGGGAAAGTTATTCAGTCTAGTGGCAGTGATTTCCATAGTTCTTTTGAACATGATGGTAGATTTGCAAAAATCCAACGTGTGGAGCCTCGTGATGATAAGAGGCCATCCCTAACACACCGGATGCCTGTTAGCTCCACCAACTTTGCTGACCACCCCATCTCGTCTGACAGCAGATCAGAATCAAAGCAAAATAAAGATGCAAGGGACACTAAGGCAGATCATCGTGAGACAAAAGCTGATGCTAGGGATGTCTATAGTGATTCAAGGATTGAAATTCAGGCTAATAAAATTCAGGGTGATGTAAAGTTAGACAATAGAGCGGATGAAAGCGAAATAAAGGCTGACAGGAGGGGCCATCCTGATTACAAAGGTGACATCAAATTTGACAAGGATTGCCATTCTACTGTTCCAGCAAACATAGGCTGGAAGGACAACACGGAACATAGGGTTAAAAGATATTTTGAACAGCCAGCTGATAATGTGGATGGGCTTTTGACTTTGCCCCATCCTAGTTTACAAGGTGCTGATGAAACTCTCAAATTTCCAATTTCTGTGGAAGAACGTACCTCCAAGGATGCACATGAATCTGTTGGTGACAACAAAGCTGAACTACAAAGCGAAGATAAATTCAGAGACAAGGACCGGAAAAAGAAGGATGAGAAGCATAGGGACTTTGGTGCAAGAGAAGGTGATAGAAATGATCGTCGGGCCGGTGTACAGCTCAGTGGTAGTGGTGTTGAGCGAAGAGAAATGCAAAGGGAAGATAGGGATGCTGACAAATGGGACAGGGAAAGAAAAGATTCCCTGAGAGACAAGGAAGACAATGATAGGGGAAAGGATTCTGCTTGGAAAGATTCATCTGTAGTAATTGAGAAGGATAACACTATACTGGAAAAGGCTTCATCTGCTGGAGCTGTTAAGAGTGCTGAGCATGGGAATACAGCAACAGAATCCAAGGCGCCTAAGAATGATTTATGGAATGCTCATGATAGGGATCTTAAGGACAAGAAAAGAGAGAAAGATGTGGATGCAGGGGACAGGTATGAGCAAAGAAGAATATATAATGACAAGGAATCAGATGATAATGTCACCGAAGGAGGTATGGAGAAAGATAAAGAAGTTTCTGGAAGTTTCCAACGCAGGAGGGTGGTGCGACCGAGGGGAGGTAGTCAAGCATCTCAGCGTGAACCTCGATTTCGATCCAGAATGCGTGATGGTGAAGGGTAAGCTTGATGCTGCATCCTTGCTATACTTTCAAAGTTTTTCCAATAGCATGATAATATAAAGTAAATTTATATGACGCCCAGGATGGCGTGCCCTGGACATCCAGGTGTAACATCAAGATTCGTTCTGACGGAGAGAAATTTGACAGGGCTATTCATCTGTTCAATCTTATTGGGGTGGGAATGCGTGTACCTCCGTCACTGGCGAGCCCTCTTCTCTAGGATGTTGGGTTCCTTCTTCTCCATGTCCAGCATCTCCATTAACTCTGGTGTGTTAGGTTTTTGGGTTGGAGTTTAGAGTTTGGGTTTTGTGGTTCTTGGTGGCCTCCAGCTATAGATCGAAGGATGACCGGGGAGGTCGCCGGCCCGGGGGTGGTGGTGGTTAGTGGTTGGAACAGTGAGGCGGCAGGGTCGCCGCCGGTGCTCGCCGCTGTGGTTATGGACGGCGGTCGTTGGGCAGAGATGGGCCGTTGTGCTCGCAGTGATTAGGGCTGGCCGTGGTGGAGGGCGGTGGCTCCAGCGGAGCCTGGAGGGGCAGTGGAGGAGGTGGGGGAGCAGGATCCATCATGAGGGAGGGAGGCGGTGTGCATGCCGGGGTCGAGATTGAGACCGAGGAGATGTGGGTGGGGATCGGGACGATGATGGCTCCGTTCTTTCTATCTATTTGTATTGGTTTGGACGCCCAGGATGTCCAGGCTGTAGTGTAAATGCAGTTGCATGGCATTTTTCATTTCTGGAAATTCAGTCTTCCCTAACTGAGAACTGAATATAGGGACCTGATGTTAATTTGTTAGAGATTATTAATTAGTGATAGTCCTTGATATCTTTATTTTTTGTTTTGCAGATCCCAAGGTCAGTCAAATATCTACATTCTTATAGTAGCTGAGTACAATGAATGCTGGCGCTTTTCTTTGGAATGGGAGTAGCCGAAAGATCTGCTTCAGCATATATTCATTTTACACTTCGTATAAGATTTTATGCTCAAACTTTCACTCCAGTATTAGAAGTTGCTTACATTTTTATGTTGGAAGAAATGGAAGTTCTTTGCATTTTTGTGTTGGAAGCAATGCATTTTACAGTGTGACAAGTTTTGGTGCTTTTTTCCATTTGGGAACTGTTATGGAAATTGGAAACCATGCATATGCATCGGTGTTATAAAAGTTAGGAGTCCAAGTCAGATGTGATCTGTTGGCCAGTTTCTAAAAAGAGTAATATGCAGCAGCGTTCCCTCAATTTGTCCCTGGATGTCATTTGGGTCCCCAAACTATTTAACTGAGAACTAACTCACTAAATAGTTCATCCAAAGGTCCAAAACCTGTGATAAACCTTTTGGCTGCTTATTATGTGAATACTAACTAAGCATGCTATGTTGATATGGGCGCTAACAAGGTATGAACTAGGGAGTGAGAACATGAAAGAAGACAATGCTTAGAGATGCCAAGTATGCAGATTAACACATTAGGTCAGTCAAATACAATGAACCGCTGGGCAAGGTCAGGACCTGAAATTAATAGTTCAGAAGCTGAGCTAAGCCCAGTCGGTCGAGGGTGTGGATGTGTACCCAGACAACCTAGGTTCAAGTCCCCTTGTCAATGCGAATTTGGATGCCTATTTTTTTCTTAATAAAATGCCACCTAGTCCCTCCTAGTTTTTTAGATGAAATCCCTGGACAAGTTTAAGGATCGCTAATGTATTTCACTCTTCTTAAAACTACAAAGGTAGGAGAGGAACGAATCAAGATTCTATTTAGTATAGTGCTTTCCCACCAATCTGCTATGATCAGAGCATCTTCTCGACAGAAGAATTCTGAAGATTAGAGAGTGATCAGCCCCCATGTCTCTGTAATGCTGTATTCATCTGGTTTCACAATGTTTGGTATCATAGTGATTGAGTCTACTGCCACCTGGCCCATCACAAATTTCCAGTCATTGTTTTCACTGTATCTGTTGCCTGTTCTTGCTTCTCCACTCCCGCACTTGATATTCCTTTGTTGCCTTTGCCCACAAACCCTCCTGACCACAACAGATCGGATGATGCCTCTGCATGTTCTTCTTCTTCTGCTCCACTGCCTCAGCTTCCCACCCCAAGTGCTTGCATCAGCCGTCAAATTGCTGCCGCCCATGCCCTCATAGTCTCTCTGCCACCAACTCGCATACAGCCTTTCTGCACTAAAATTGTCCTCAGCAATCCTTCACAATCAGTTTTTACCGCAATCACCCTACTGTAGCTGCACTCGCCCTCCCTTTTCAACTGTGCTCACCCGCCCTCCGATGTTGCTGCACTTGCTGCATCCAATTATTCCCATCAAACACCACTGCCCCACTAAAACCAGCCACAAAATCGTCATCTACTTTTCGCAACCATCTGCCAGCCCTTCTAGGTTGCCTGCTGCTACCTCCAACAGCTAGCTTCACAGCACTATGATAATTTTGGATCATAAAGATAACTTTTATAATACTGATAGCCTTCCTAGTACTTGTACCCTTGTTAAGACTAATAACCTTCTTAATACTGTTTCCTTATGAGGTGCACTGTAGAAATGACATCCTGTCGCGATGTGCATGAAATTATTTATGGGTAGACTGTAATCTTTAACATGTTGTTTTGATATCTCAGTCTTCTCTTCATTGCAGGTAAGTCTGAGGTGTCTGCCATTGTTTACAAAGCTGGGGAGTGCATGGAGGAGCTGCTGAAATCATGGACAGAGTTCAGTGCAACTCAGGATGCTACAAACGCTGAAAGTCTACAGAATGGTCCTACCCTTGAAATTCGAATACCTGCGGAATTTGTTACTTCCACTAATCGTCAAGTGAGTATACAGATTTTGCAGACAATCTCTGTTTTAGTCACTTTTGGCTACCTCAGCTCTCCATGTTGGGACTGAACTCTGTCAGCAACTCTGTTATGAGTAATACTGTTGGAGCTTCACTTGGTTGTTATTAGTTATGGACATGTTTTCTATTTGCCTCACAGCTGCACCTATGCATACCAGCATGTTTCCATTTGTTTTGCACTTTTCTATTAAATTATCCTCCAAGCTTGCACTACTTGTTATCTCCTTTATTCGTTTGTCAAGATTGCTATTGTGCAGGTAAAGGGTGCTCAGCTTTGGGGAACAGATATTTATACAAATGATTCAGATCTTGTGGCTGGTAGATTCCTCGAAATAGTTTCAGAAAGTTTTCCTATGTACTACTGTTCTAAGTTTCTAAAAGGTGCTCAGCTACTAATGCGTGTTTCTTTTAGTGCTAATGCATACTGGTTACTGCTCCCCTACGTCCCCCCCTCCACCATCTGCCATCCAAGAGCTTCGTGCAACTGTTCGAGTTCTACCACCACAAGAGAGTAAGTTTCCATACATTTCATGATCGTTCAGTTGGCCTTGGTTGGAACAGATGGTGCTTACTCATAACATTTTGTATGTGTCGCAGATTATACTTCAACATTGAGCAACAATGTGCGTTCACGTGCTTGGGGTGCTGGGATTGGTTGTAGCTTTCGGATAGAACGCTGCTGCATTGTTAAGGTATGAAGGGTGTGGTCAATATAGAACATTACCGTGCCTCCTTTTTTGTTGGACTCTCAATGTAGTCACCTTTTGTAACCTTGTAATGGTCCTATTTCATGGAATGTTTCCTTAGTTTCCTTTACATGCTTTTTCAGAAAGGTGGTGGCACCATTGACCTCGAGCCGTGCCTTAGCCACACATCAGCTGTGGAGCCTACTCTTGCTCCAGTTGTGGTTGAGCGTACAATGACGACAAGAGCTGCAGCTTCCGTAATTTCCTTTTGATTTTCATTTATCTTTCCCTGTTCTCTCACAAGCTGCAGCTTCCGTAATTTTCTTTTGATTTTCATTTATCTTTCCCTGTTCTCTCACAATTTTATTCCCACTTCAATCAATGTTTGTTTTGGTCTGAGGTAGATTCCGTAACCAGCAAACTTTTCTCTACTCTAAACTAAGAATTTTCCAACATGCTTTATTATTACAGAATGCTTTGCGTAAACAAAGATTTGTCCGTGAAGTGACTATACAGTATAATCTCTGCAATGAGCCATGGTACCTTTCTGATCTGCACTCAAAGATGTCATTTGTAGTTCACTACTACAATTATGTTCAGTTCATCACTTGTATTGCCATTTGTAATTTTGTATAGCGTGTTTTCAATCTTCTTGGTACAATAGACTTCATGTGCCTTTTGAAGTTGTTCTCTTGTAGTTAGTTATCTGTTTAGTTTTAGGATGCTTAATATGATCTGGCATTTTTCTTTGTCCAGGTTAAAATACAGTATAAGCATTGTGGCAGACA
Source organism: Miscanthus floridulus (assembly GCF_019320115.1). NCBI lineage: Eukaryota > Viridiplantae > Streptophyta > Magnoliopsida > Poales > Poaceae > Miscanthus > Miscanthus floridulus. Next base: position 177,150,631 of record NC_089581.1, on the reverse strand, counting down.
AGGGATTGAAAAAGTCTCTTTATACTTCTGCTAGACTGAAGAAAGGAGAAGTCATATATTTAGAGACACACTTCGATAGGTATGAGCCTCTGCCACTATTTTTATTTCGTTCTGAATATTTGTTCATGGCTTCTTTGGTTGCTTCCCAAGTTGTACTTTGATAGAACTCACTGTTGTTACAATTTTACACAGGTACGAGCTGTGCTTCAGTGGAGAGAAGCCTCGTATTGTTAGATCAAGCTCCAATGCATCTGAAGCAGAAGCAGAGAAACACCAGAGCAGCAGTCACCACTCACAAAATGGTGACAGGCGCGTTGGGGAGCATGAAACACGGGATGTGTTCCGATGGTCCCGTTGTAAGAAGGCCATGCCTGAAAGTGCCATGCGCTCCATTGGTATCCCGCTACCAGCAAACCAGCTTGAGGTATTTCAACTTTGTTGTTGATTAGACTTGAAACTCTTCATCAGGAGACAGAAACACGACTTACATTTGGCATTTGCTACCTCGGCAATGATGCAGGTGTTGCAGGATAACCTAGAATGGGAGGACGTGCAGTGGTCGCAGACCGGCGTCTGGGTGGCGGGGAAGGAGCATCCCCTCGCCCGAGTGCACTTCCTCTCGGCGAACTAGAAGCTGCTGATGTTTTTTCGGAACCAACAAGATAGTGAACTATCAATCATTCCTTCCAGACAAGAAAGGAGCTTATGAACATTGCGTTTTCTTCTACTGTTAGTGTATGTATGTATGATGCTAATGCTCCATGACATGTGTAAAAAGAGAAGCTCACCTGTTGTAGGTTATTTGTGTGGTAGTCTACTCGGCTTGACAATAACCATACTCGATAGGGTTGCTTACTTTCTTGCTCCTGCCCATTTCTCAAGGTAGTATGTGCTCAGAAGTCACCTTTAAATAATCTTTAGCTGTCTGATCGACCAACGTCCATGTTGCAAGTACAGGACGATTCTTCTTCAGTGCCATGCCCGTCTGACCGTCAAGTGAAGCATCTGTAGATTCCTATACCCGAGGTGGAGCATCTCTGAGGCATTAGCCAAATTATTTTCTAAATGTAAATTTAGCTATTACTGAAGGAAAAACGTCTATAGCAGACTCTGTAAATGGCTCTCAAATTTAGTAGCTCTCCATCCTATCTCATTCTCTCTCTATTTTTGAATTGCCTCTCTCTCTAGCCTCTTGATTTTATAGAGTCTGTTAGAGTACTCTAGTTTTTTTTTTGTCAAATCTATTTTAAAGAGTAGCTAAATCAGTAAATTGGGTATTTTTTTAGCTAATTTCTTGGAGATGCTCTATCAATAATACCACCTTGGTCCAGAAAAGGATGTAATTCTAGCTTCATCGCTAGTTAAACTTTGTAACATAAAATAGGTATAGCATGAAAATATATTTCACCATAAATTCAATGGTAGGTATCATAAGTATTAATATTTTATTAAAACAATAGTCAAGCTCAAGATGATTTAGCTTCTGGAATTGTATTGTATTGTTTTCGGGACGGATCGAAGGAAGCACAACATAAACAAAAGTTGAAGCATGCGTTGCAGTATGATGTAGAGTATTGGTTTTCAAGCAAGGTGCCTTATCTTATTTCATTCATTTGAATTTGATGAATGAGACGACTGATACCCATGCGATCGTGTAATATATATACTACCCCAGGCCAGCGACTAGGGTCGGTGCTATTCCACTCGTTTCCCCCTCTATTCTAGCCTCCCAGTGCCCTCTATTTTGGCCTTTTGGGATCCTAGCTCTGCTCGTCAGGGGAGCAGGCGATGCCTGGTCGTGGCTCATGGCTCAGGGTTGCCCGTGCGCTAGCTGAGGCACGCAGGGTTGTGTGTCGTCGCTGGGCGTGAGCAGCGCCCAAGTCTGTGGCTTGGCCGTTTGGTGGCTGGGTCGGTGCCGAGTGAAAGGTCCTACGTGGACTAATTTGTTTAAATATGAAATATATAGGAGATTAGTCCTCAGGCACACTTATGTAAGCAACTCATGCCATAACGATAAAGATGGCTTGGATATGTTAAAAGGCTCACACATACGATAAAGGAGCTCATTGCATATGAGACATGACATGAAGTCATGTGACTAAGGTGGAGAAGATTAAGACAAGACTTGACTTGATGGATCGATTATAAGTGTAAATGGCAAGTTAAGTGATGACTTGGCGCCGATGGACCGAAGCAACGGTGAAGAGCATGTGAAGTCAAAATCGATGAACCAATATGATCACGTGATGATATAAAGTGGATCATATCATTTATGATTGGTTGGTGCATGTGTTGCATCAACATTGAAGGAGATGGAATGAAATGTGCAAGGCAAAGGTATATTTATAGGTTATTTCATTTTACTAGTCATAGGTGTGTAAAAAAGTTTGACTAAATTTAGGATAGATGGCCGTACTATCAAGAAAGGTAAACTTATTTGCATATCGGTCATCTAGTGTCACTCGAGTGATCTAACTTTGCATCGCTACTAGGATCGAGTGGCGTAGCGATTTGAGTGACTAATCCTTTAGAAATGTTTATGAAATGCTAACACACAAGCACATGGTGTTGTACACTTGGTGGTGTTGGAACATTTGCAAAGGAGAAGCTGTTCAAGTTGAAACGGATCAACTCGGAGAAGAAAATGTGATGATCAGGGCGACCGGACCGTGGCATAGGGAAGGACTAGACTCTGCCTTGGCGTGTTCGGTGGCAAACCCTAGCCAGGGGCGGCTCTGGACCCTGGGTGCTTCGGGTCCGGTCAGCAGCAACGTAGCAGCATAGGAGCTCCGGACCCAGGTGTTGGACAGGACCAGACCCTGAGCCGTGGGTCCGGTTGTGGTGTAAACGCGTGTCGGGTACCATAAAACGGGGTACCCCGAGCGTACACCAAAAGGGGCACTTAAATCCCATCAACGATAAAGTTAGAGGGTAAGCCATGGGCTCATCACCAGCCCCGTCCGAGCCCGCTCGGCTCTTCGCATCGCCTCAGGCCTCTCACAGGAGGTCTCGGCGTCCTGACGCAATTTCCGCCTCGCGCGAGGCCTCTCACGGAAGGCCTCGGCACGGAGCCTAATCTCCGTCTCGCGCGAGGCCTTATTCTCCGTATCGCTCGAGGCCGGCTTGTTCATAGCCCGTCGCCCCCGCCTCGACCGGTCTTCCCGACAGTATGTCATGTCCCATTAATACGTCAACCACTCCCGTAATCTCAGCCGGACGACGGCCCGACACCGCAGAATGGCCAACGGGACATGAGGGCGCATCAGCGCCATACTGGCTGAGACAGGGCACGACAGGGATTACCGGACACTGTATTCTGACGCTGTGCCCACGATCAGCGCCCGCACTACACTGTGCCCCGTGATCCCCGCCTCGAAAACAACACGACATGGACAGCCTGGCCCGGGTCATCATCGCCTCCGAACCAGCACACCAGATCAACCGCTCTCTCCGGGCCTCAGCACTCTGCACCAGGGTCTCGGCTATCTCGAGATTCGTGTCTGCCGAGACCCCCCACCGCGGTGCGGCCTCGGCACCGACCGAGCCTCGGCCTCGCGCATAGTCAATCCACAGCGACCCGCACGCTGATCGCCGCACCCGCTCCGAGGCTACCCTGGAGCTCCCATGACGCACAGGATCGGATGTGACCAGCACGCCGCCCCAGTGCTCCAAGGATGGACCACTCCGATGACTACGTCGCCACAGGAACAGGCTACAAGGCTCGGACATGCCACCTCTGTTCGCACGACACCGTACAGTTAGCACATGTACTGCCCTTGTCCTCCCTTCAAACTATAAAAGGAAAGGACTTGGGCTATTTCTAGGGGGAGACAGGTTCTCACAAAGAGCAACATTCTGTAACACGCGCACTTCCTTGCTGCTTGAGAACAACGTCTCAAGCAGCCCACTCACTCCCCGCCGAGACCTGGAACTGGCTCCCTCTCTCACCTAGCTTATAACCCCCTACTACAAGCACTTCGGTACAAGGAATACAAGATCAATCTCCCAGACTGGACATAGGGCTCGAATTGCCCAAACCAGTATAAACCTTGTGTCTCTTTACATCACCATCTGGAATCGGAAACACGCAGGATAAATTCACTAGTTGGTTGAGGACCCCTCGGTCCAAAACACTGACAACGCGCGAGAGGCAACGTGGTGCTCAATGGAGGATCGGACCCTGACTGCTTAGAGTCCGGTTGGTGAAGCCAGACCGAGTCCAAAATGATTTATCCCTGTTTGGACGTCTCTGTTTCAAACCAGACCCTAGGAGACACTGGTCCGGTCGGTGCTAGCAGAGTTCGGTTCAGAGAATTCGTTGAGTAGCCATTGGCGTGGTGTTAGTGACCGTTGGAGATGAACATTCATAGTTGAACTCAAGGACATGTGGCGCAATCCCTGTGACCGGATCCTGTGAACAGGGAGAGTCTGGTCGGCTTGGGAGGGTCCGGTGCGCAAAGGGGTTTTGGAGCAACGGCTCTTTTCTACCTTGGGCTATAAAACCAAGCACTAGCCGATCTTGGGCTGGTAGTTGAGCACCCTCACGCCTATGTGGCTTATATAGAAGTGCTTGGATGTTCTCTAACTCACTTATGCTTGCAAGAGTGCGAATCGATTGCGAGTAAGTGATTCTAGTGTGATTGCTGTCGGTGTTTCGGACCGGGGGTCCTCAACCAACTAGTGAATTTGTTCTGTGTGCTTCCAATTCTGGATGGTGATGCAAAGAGACATAAGGTTTATACTGGTTCAGGCAATCGATGCCCTACATCCAATCTGAGAGATCGATCTTGTATTCCTTGCACCGAAGTGCTCGTAGTAGGGGGTTACAAGCTAAGGGAGAGAGAGAGCTAGTCCCAGGTCTCGGCAGGGTGTCGTGAGGGCCGTCGGAGGCGTTGCTCTCAGGCGGCTAAGATGTGTGCGTGTCTTACCAGGTGTTCTCCTTCGTCCCCTCTAAAACAGCCCAAATCCTCTCCTTTTATAGCCTGAAGGCAGGATAAGGATGGTACATGAGCTAACTATACGGTGTCGTGTGAATAGAGGCGGCGTGTCCGGACCCTGTAGCCTGTTCCTGTGGCGGCGTGGTCGTCGGAGTGGTCCGTCCTTGGAGCACTGGGGCTGCATGGTCATCCCATCTGATCCTGTGTGTTGTAGGAGCCCTGGGACTACCTCAGAGTGGATGCGGCGGTGAACGTGCAAGCCACTATGGATGGACTGTGCGCGAGGCCGAGACTTGGTTGGTGCTGAGGCTGCACCGTAGTGGAGGGGTTTCGGCAGGCATGAACCCCAAGATAACCGAGACCTTGGTGTACAGTGCCGAGGCCTCGAGTGGGTGGCTGATCGTGGGCACAGCGTTAGGGCACAGTGGCCGGTAATCCCCGCCGTACCCTGTCCCAACCGGTATGGCGCTGATCGTGGACACAGCATTAGGACACAGTGGCCGGTAATCCCCGCCATGCCCTGTCCCGGCCGGTATGGTGCTGATGCGACCTCGGGTCCTGTCGGCCATTCTGTGGTGTTGAGACATTGTCCGACTGAGATTGCGGGAGTGGTTGAAGCATTAATGAGACATGACGTGCTGTCTGGAGGGTCGGTCGAGGTGGGGGGCGATAGGCTGTGGACGAGCCGGGCTCGAGCGACATGGAGAATGAGGCCTCGCGCAAGACGGAGATCGGATTCCTCACCGAGGCATGCCGCGAGAGGCCTCACGTGATACGGAGAATGCACCCCCTGCCGAGGCCTTCCATGGCAAGCCTCGCACGAGGCGGAATTCGCGTCAGGGTGCCGAGACCTCCTGCGCGAGGCTCGAGGCGAGGCGGAGGGCCTAGTGGGCTCAGTCGTTGCGGGTGAGGGGTCCATGGCTTACCTTCTAGCTTTATTTTTTGATGGGACTTTAGCGACCCTTTTGATGTTCGCTCGGGGTACCCCCGTTCTAAGGTACCCGACAGTAGCCCTCGAGCCTCGGGGGGAGTGCGTGCGCTCTCCCTGAGGGTTTGCCTAGGCTTGGTTCGTACCCGCTCCCGTAGGGATTGGGTTTTGTATCTTGAGGTTCCGGTGGGTGCGCGCGAGCGCACCCACCGGGTGTAGCCCCCAAGGCCCTGGAGGAGTGGAGTTACTCCTCTAGGGGCTTTTTTATTTTTTGTGTTTGAACGAGTAGTTCTTATTGCATTTGCCGAGCCCCTAAGCGCAAGTTCGGGTTGCGGGGGTCTCGGCGAGGCTACAGAAAAAAGCCCTCTAGCCTCCGCACGGAGCGAGAGGTTCGTCAGGGGCCCCCCTGACTTTAGGTATGATCCTCACACTTCCTTTCGCTCGGAAGGAGGGGTGGAATGTGCCAGGCTACCCTCGATGGGCACGAGCGTGGACACTTCCGGTGAGCTGTTATCGGGTAGTCTGAGTGGAGGCCCGAGCCTCGTTCGCTAGGGCACGGCTAGCGGTCCAGAGACGCACTTCAAGAGTACCAGAGGGTTTCTCTAGTGGGTGCCGAGGCCGTTCGCTAGGCCTCGGTGGCTCGGTGCCTCCCTACGGTGGGATCCCATTCGGATACTTCCCTGCCGGTCTCGGACATGACTTAGGACACCCTGAGCGACTGTTCGCTCGGGCCTGGGCCATTCGTAGGCTCGCCCTGAAGTCATCCCTGACTCTGTTGCCCTGGGGCGGCTGTCGAAACCTCTTGGAGGCCTAGCCTTCGAACCCCTGGACCGTAACAGGCTTGGTGCCCTTTATCGTGTTTTGTAATTAAACCTCTAGCGTGGGCTTGGACCGTTTGTCTTGGTCTTTGGGTGCAAGAGGAGCCCCCGAGCCTCCGCCTGGAGCAAGAGGGCGGTCGGGGGTCTCCTGACTTTTTCATCCGACCCTCACATATCCTTTTCGTTCGGATGGAGGGTTTGTTTGCCGAGCCCATTCTAGTCTCGGCAAGGTTGCAGGAAGAGCCCCTAGCCTCTGCACGGAGCGAGAGGGCCATCGGGAGTTCCCCTAACTTTTTATACGTCCCTCGCGCGTGAGGGTTTGTTTGCCGAGGCCCCTTTTGGGCGTGAGCCCGGGTTGTGGGGTCTCGGCGTATTTGTAGGAAGAGCCCCCTAGCCTCTGCACAGGGTGAGAGGGCCGTCAGGAGCTCCCCTGTCTTTTTGTATGACCCTCACGCTTCCTTTTTGCTCGGAAGGAGGGTTTGTTATGTCGAGCCCCTTTAAGTACGAGCTGGAGTCGCTGGGTCTCGGCAAGGTTACAGGAAGAGCCCCCTAGCCTCTGCATAGAATGAGAAGGCCGTCGGGGGTTCCCCTGACTTTTTGTGCGACCCTCACGCTTCCTTTTCGCTCAGAAGGAGGGGTGGAATGTGCCTCGCTACCCTCGGTGGGCACGAGCGGTGGCACTTCCGGTGAGCTGTTATCGGGTAGTCCGAGTGGAGGCCCGAACCCCGTTCGCTAGGGGATGGCTAGCGGTCTAGAGACACACTCCAAGAGTACCAGAGGATGTCTCTAGTGGGTGCTGAGGCCGTTCGCTGGGCCTCGGTGGCTCGGTGCCTCCCTACGGTGGGATCCCATTCAGAGACTTTCCTCCAGTCTTGGACACGACTTTGGGCGTCCCAAGCGTTTCACTTGCTTGGGCCTCGGCCCCGTATGGGATTGCCCATGGTCATCCCTAACTCTGTTATCCTGGGGCGGCTGTCGAAACCCTTTGGGGCCCAGCCTTCGAACCCCTGGATCGTAATAGGTTCAGAGCCCGGTTCCTTCATATGAAAGGAATAGGCCGCAGGGAATATCTTCCCTATTGGCTCGCACGGGCGGCGCGCCTTTTGAGGCGGTTTCATGGGGAGTCAAAATGACACCTGCTGCCGTAGTGGCCGAGCGTGACGTGGTGGATGGGACGTAACTGTCCTCGCATTTAATGCGGGAAACGTGGGCGCGTGGGTCGGCAAAATTGGCTCGTGGTTAACCGCGCCGGATCGGGGGGAAAACCTCCCCGATTTCGTCGCCCATTCATTTCGCCTCCTCCCTGCATAAATACCCGAAGAGTCTCGCCTCTCCTTGTCTTACCTTGCCTGCATTAGCACCGCCTCCATCGAGCCATCGCTAGAGCAGTGGGTGCCAGGAAGAAGAGGAGAGAAGAGCGAGCCTAGGGAGAAAGCGAGAAAAAAGCGAGAGCGTGGGAGAGAGAGAAAAAACTCACCACCGCACCCGATTCCTCCATCGCACCCATGGCCGGCGACATCGTCGTTGTTGAGGCAGACCCCTGGGACCCGTCGGACGTCACCGAGGAGATGCTTCAGTCGCTTGTCGATGGTGGACTCCTTCGCCCGGTGACAGACCCCACCAGGCCAGAGTGGATTGCTCCGTACGGCGAGCCGGAGCTGAGGCCTCATGATGGCTACATCGTGAGCTTCGTCTCCTTCCACGAGCGTGGCCTCGGCATCTCGGCAGACCAGTTCATGCGGGCGCTCCCGCACTACTACGGCGTGGAGCTCCACAACTTCAATCCCAACTCCATCGCTCAGGCGGCTATCTTTGTTGCCGTCTGCAAGGGGTATTTGGGGATTGCTCCCCATTGGGAGTTGTGGCTCCACCTATTCCGGGCGGGGCACACTACCAAGCCGACGGGTACGTCAGGTAAGAGGAAGGCGACGAGGGCCGACGGCTGCACTCTCCAGGTGCGCCAGGATCGCCAGCACATCTACATCCCGGCCCAGCTCGTGTCCTCCAACCGATGGTGGTACACGAGCTGGTTCTACCTTTGTAACGATGACGGAGGACTTCCCCCTTACACTGGGTGGATTGTGGGGAGCTGCCCGGAGAGATGGAAGTGGGGTGTCCCGAAGGACGACTAGCCCAAGCTGGAGCCACTCCTAGAGGGGCTGGCGAGGCTGCGGGGCCATGGCCTCACCATGGCTGTGGTCGTGGCCGCCTTCCACCACCGGAGGGTGCTGTCGCTGATGGCTCGGTGGCGGCGGCTGTTTGAGATGAAGCCAGGTGAACCCATGGAGGGCATCCGGATGTCCTCCTCCGCCCTTTCCGACGAGGAAATCCTTCATCGGGTGGGAGAGACGGTAGAGGCAAAGCTGAAGGGCGACAACTTGACCCCCTTCGCGATGCGACCATCACGGGGGTTCCTTTTGCTGGTAAGTCATGTGCCGCTGTAGCCTCTAAACCTCCTTAGTCTCCCCTTACCCCTTGTTCCCTTATGCGCGTTTGTCGTTCCTTTAGGGGATGAGGGACGTGCGCTCCTCTCCGCCGCCCGTTCCTGAGGACACGAGGCGGCGAGCGATCAATCGGGCGCACACCGACGCGCAGAAGACACGGAAGGACGCCAAGGCGGTGAAACGCACAAAGCAACTCCTCGCGCGTGAGGAGCTGGATAAGCGCCGCCGTCAACAAAGGAAGGAGGGTCTCCCGCTAGAGGAATCCCCGTCGATGTCGCTGTCGACGGAGGCCTCGGACGAGGATGACGGGGGTGAGGCGGGGCGAGGTCCCCTGGACCACCGTCCTGATGTAGTGGAGGTGGTGCCTGGGGCGCTGGCCAGCAGCCCGACACTCCCGGGAGGAGGAGGAGAAGCGGACCCGGGGCCGGCGGTTGCCCGCTCTGGGGCTGAGGCTGACACGCCCGAGGCCCGGGCGTTGGGCAAATGAGCCGTCAGCCTGGTGGGCTCGGTGGTCGTGGTGGAGCGAGTGGCGATGGAGACGACGCCACCGCCCCCGCAGAGGACCAAAGGGGCGCCGGGGTCCATTGAGGACCGACCGGTGCCGATGGATACGGAGGCGACGCCTCTGCCACCGCCTCCGCCATTATGGACGAGGTTTGCCGTGGCGAAACGGTTGCCGCCCCGTTCAAGGTTAGTGTATTTTTGGCAGGGTGATAGTGCATTTCGTTCGCCTTTTTGGTCTCGCGCTGACCCTGTAGGTTATTTTTCCTTAGTCGGAAGTGACCTACGGACGAGCTCCCCTTGGCGCCCCTTAAGGCGCTAAAGGCGAGCCTCGGCTCCTCCGCCCACTGGGTGGCGGAGGCACAAGCCGCTATCTAATGTGGCGCGGCGTCGGCGAGGGTTGACCCAAGGGGGCCGACCGCCCAAGGAGGGGTTGCCGAGGCGGCCCCTACACAGACGAGGGAGGGAGCGCTTCCGCCTCATGGGGGCGAGGCTCACGAGTCGGATGGGGCCGGTGTGCCCTTGGTTGCCGAGGCCACCGAGGTCTTCGAGGCTAAGGCGACGGAGGCCACGGCGCCCACGATCGCCGAGACCGCAGTGGCTGCGGTCGGTGTCTCTGCGTCTGCCAAGGCCACGATGGCGGAGGCCGAAGCCCCTGAGACCGTCGAGGCCATAATTGCAGAGGCCGGAGCCCCTGAGATCACCAAGGCCATCGTGATGGCAGCGAGGCCGTCTGTCCAGGAGGCGGAGATGTAGGCGGTGGAGGGCTCGGTGGCGCCCTTGGTTTAGGGCTCGCCGTTGTTGCAAGAGATCGCCCGGGAGGCGGAGGTCTATCCGATCTCCTCCGATGATACTTCCTGGGCGCGGGAGGTGGTCGACGCCAAGGATGCCGGTGCCATGGAACAGCTAGTGCCGTTCTTGGACGGGGGAAGCTCGGCCCTTGTGCGGGCACGACCCGAGCCTCGCGGGTGGGATCACCCGCGAGTACAGTGGTGGAGCTAGGATGACCCTGAGGGGGAGCCTCTGTTTGCCCTCGAGGACGCAGCCGAAGGCGGGCGCTGGGGCACCTTCGAGCAATACCGCCAGCTGGCGGAGTGGTCGCTATGGACGGCCCTGTCCGTGGTGGCCGACGAACTGCCCAGAGTTGCCTAGGTTCATGTTTTCCTTTCTCACGCGACATTGTCCTTTTCTGGTTTCGTTGTAATCAATGACCCTCGTTCTGCTTCCCTAGGAGCTCGAGACCCAGTCGCTTGGGAAGTCGGTCTTTCTTCGGCGGGAGAGGGGCATCTGGGACCAGCTTCAGCGGCAGAAGGACCTTCTTGCCAGTGCCAACAAGCTCCTATCGGCGCGGAGCGCGGAGGTAGAGGACCTCCGCCTTCGTTGTGCCGATGCGAAGGTCGAGGCGGCCATGGCCCAGACGCAACTCGCCCCTCTGGCGGCGTGGGTTAAGGAGTTGGAGGAGGAGCTCACCCGCGTGGTCAGTGACCAGGATGCCTTCAGGGGCCAAGCCATTGAAGCTACGGCCTTGGTCGCGGCTCACGCAGGGCAGCTAGGGGTGGAACAGAGGGCGCACCAGCTGACGAAAGGTGCCTTGGATGAGGCCCTTGCTGCAGCTGAGGCCTCACGGACCGAGGCTGTAATTTAGAGAGGGACGGTCGAGGGTGAGTTTTAGTCCCCTCATTTTGTTTTCTTTTTCTTATGTTCACTCCCTAACTTCCTTGCGTGACGTAGAGCTAGGGAGTGAGGCTTCCAAGGCGGCCGAGGCTTCCCGGGTCGAGGCCTAGCGCTTGAAGGAGGAGGCTGAGGCTTCCTGGGCTGAGGCCCTGCGCTAGAAGGAGAAGGCCGAGGCTTGTCAGGTCGAGACCCAACGCTGGGAGCAGAAGGCCAAGGGTGAGTTCCGTGGGCTTCCATCCCTAACTTGGGTTGTTTTTTCCCTCGCTCGGCCTCATTCCATTTTCCTCGATGCAGAGTCGGAGGCGGAGATCACTCGGGCCACCGAGGCTTCCAGCGCGGTGTAGACGGTGCTCGAGGCCGAGATCAGGGAGCATGAAGCGCTGAAACATGCTGCCCTTTCCGCCTGTGAGGCCTTAGAGGTCGAGGGGGTTTAGTCAGGCAGCTCCCTGGGGAGCCGTCTGACCGCGCTGAGCAACCAGGTGCGCGAGTGGCTCCAAGGAGCGCTGCACACTGGTGTCAAGCACGCGCTGGCCGTCATCTCCTCTCACTACGTCGGCGTCGACCTCCCGGCCATCAGCGATGGGTATGTCCTGCTTGATGATGAGGAGGAGGCGGACGCGGTGGTCACGAAGCTGATGGAGGCGGCGGAAGGCCCTAGCACGGCGCTGGCGATGCTCTTCGAAGAGGAGGTGGTTCCTCCCTTACCATCTGCCGGTGCTGAAGACCCTGAGCCTTGATCTATGCCCCGGAGGCTATGTAAAAGTAAAGTAGGGGTTATTTTTTGCATCATAACGCTTGTGGCCATCGAGGCCTTTATTTCTGAAGTATTTGTGTTTCTTAGTTGTTTTTCTTATGTTTTCGAGCCTCTGTCCTCTGTTGCCCCTGATCAGATTTTGTTTGCAAAGCACCCCATTGGGGCCTAAGCCATCCCTTGAGCGAGAGGTAGTGAGGGAGTGCCGTAGCCCGGAGGCGTAGGCCGTCTCGTGACTCTACCGGCCTCTTGCTTAGGAAACAGACCTTGGTCCGAGGAGTTTTTACAACTGATTCGTCAGAGCCCGCTAGAGTCTTGGCGTAGGAATTTTTGTGAAAAACAACTGAAGAACGGTGCGTGGGACCTAGGGGCGAGTCCCCCATCTAGCCCCCGAGGGAGGCTTGGTTCTGCTGAGGCAGAGCCGAGTCTCCCTTGTCGTGTTATTGTACTGCCGAGACCTACGATGGGCTCGGGGGGTTTCTCGAAAAATTAGACCTACTAAAGAACGCTTTTTAATTGTATTTCGAGAAACGATATATACAATGCTTGGAAATTTAGGGATAAAAGCGACGTAGCTGTTCTATATTCCAAGCATTGGTGAAGACTTCGCCCTTCTCGTTGGCCAGCTTGTAGGTCCCGGGCTTCAGTACTTGGGCGATGATGTACGGTCCTTCCCATGGCGGGGTTAGCTTGTGGCGACCCTTGTTGCTCTGTGCTAACCTCAACACCAGGTCGCCTACCTTCAAGTCTCGGCCTCGGATGTGTCGGGCCTGATAGCACCGTAGGCTCTGCTGGTATTTGGCTGAGTGTAGTAGCGCGACGTCTCGGGCTTCCTCCAGTTGATCAAGGACATCGCCACGCTGGACACACCGACGCCATGGTCTTCCCCAAGTTGCAATTCGTTTCCAACTCAGCTGCCACGTCGTCCTCGGATTCAGCAGACACGTCGTTACTGTTTCGGTCATAACTTCCTCATATGACATCGAAACGGGCCGTTCTTGGATGCGTTGGAAAGGGGACGACGATGCCGTCGTTTTGGATCTAGTCCCAGCTCCAGAAGGTCCGTGGATCATTCTGTGTGACCACGGCAAGGTGCTGCGTCACCTATTTGGGCCAACTTGGCCATGTATCGTGTCGGGCCTTAAGCCCAAGTTGTGGGCGCCCAACCCCTGGCCGTCCCCAACCCTAGGTCAAGTCTTAGACTATAAACACAGCCGCCGCCGCTGCTACACAATTGGGTTTTGTTTAGAGTTTAGTTTTCCCTCGAGAAACTGAATCGTTCATTGTAACTGTGGTGACAAATCCTTTTACAGTGATCCAGGGCCCCTGTTCTTGATCTCCTCCACTGTGTCGATTAGTCCTTTGGAACCGAGTTCTTGAACCCTCTATTGATATTTGCATCATTCATATTTGCAATTTCAGATTGCGTGTTTTACCTTCTTGCTTGTGCTCTTCGATTCGCTTGCAGGAAAAGCCTTCTTGGCGAGGTCAATCAAGTTGTGCTTGGTTGATAACCAACGGAGCGGTGGTGTAATGGTTGCAGGGTTCGAATCGTGTCTGATTTGAAGCCGGATCGCCAACGTTGAGATCTCCACAAATCGAACTTACTGGCTACCTCTCGGAAGATCGGGCCCGTACTCATCAATGATGAGGACATCGCCACGCTGGACACACCGACGCCATGGTCTTCCCCAAGTTGCAATTCATTTCCAACTCAGCTGCCACGTCGTCCTCGGATTCAGCAGACACGTCGTTACTGTTTCGGTCATAACTTCCTCATACGACATCGAAACGGGCCGTTCTTGGATGCGTTGGAAAGGGGACGACGATGTCGTCGTTTTGGATCTGGTCCTAGCTCCAGAAGGTCCATGGATCATTCTGTGTGACCACGGCAAGGTGCTGCGTCACCTATTTGGGCCAACTTGGCCATGTATCGTGTCGGGCCTTAAGCCCAAGTTGTGGGCGCCCAACCCCTGGCCGTCCCCAACCCTAGGTCGAGTCTTAGACTATAAACACAGCCGCCGCCGCTGCTACACAATTGGGTTTTGTTTAGAGTTTAGTTTTCCCTCGAGAAACTGAATCATTCATTGTAACTGTGGTGACAAATCCTTTTACAGTGATCCAGGGCCCCCTGTTCTTGATCTCCTCCACTGTGTCGATTAGTCCTTTGGAACCGAGTTCTTGAACCCTCTATTGATATTCGCGTTATTCATATTTGCAATTTCAGATTGCGTGTTTTACCTTCTTGCTTGTGCTCTTCAATTCGCTTGCAGGAAAAGCCTTCTTGGCGAGGTCAATCAAGTTGTGCTTGGTTGATAACCAACGGAGCGGTGGTGTAACGGTTGCAGGGTTCGAATCGTGTCTGATTTGAAGCCGGATCGCCAACGTCGAGATCTCCACAAATCGAACTTACCGGCTACCTCTCGGAAGATCGGGCCCGTACTCATCAATTGGTATCAGATATTTCAGGTTTACCGTGAGGTATAATCTCGTTTGCCTTAGATTCATATTTGTTCATTACCTAGAGTCCACAAAAAGCCCAAAAATATTTCAATTTTCGCTGTCCTATCGCCCTTTGTGCCTTTGCAATTTCGTTTAGATTCGTGTTGTTGAGTTTGTGTCCGTGGTCGAGTCTTGTTGCTGGTTTAGGATTGTGTTCGTGGTCGTAGTTCAATCGCCCGTTGCTGTGATTTTGTTTTCCGCCGCTATCCCATCCACCGTTCCCAAACAACAAGTCGAAGCCACCACATTACTCGACTTGCCCCGCTAGCCGCCTTGTGTAACTTCTCGCCGCCGCGCAAACCCTAGATAGGTTGCCAGCCGCTCTTATTTTGCCTACATCGCAGCCCTCCTTACATCATCAGGCGAATACCTACTGCTGTGATCGGTGTTAGAGTTTAGGGACGCTTTGCCCTAACTGCCGCCGCCGTGTTGTGCCTCCCGGAAAACATACCTTGACATACCTTCGGTAAAACAGGCATAACTTTTCGCTCGTTTATCAGAAAAATCTGAAATTTTTTGTGCAGCTTCTTGACACCATTTGGACCCGACCCAAACTCGGCTTCGCCCTGTTTGGTTTCATCAGAATTGCCAAAAAAATTCGGGAAAATATAGAAAAAAAATTGTCAAAGTTTTTGCACGCTTTTCAGAGAACGTGCTGAATTTCTGTAGACCACATCCCACCTCAGTTGTAGGTGCCAATTTTTGTGGTTGCCTCTTTTGTGATCCTTATTCAGAGAAAAGTATAAAAAAAATAGTAAAAAAAAAGTTTGTTTCCTACTAGTGCCTTTTGGGAAAATCCGGGAAAAATTCAGGAAAAAGGAGAAATCCGGGCTATTTGCTTGTTCTGTGAGTTCTTTCGATCGTCCTTTGTTTTCACCTTGTTGCGCTACGTCTTGACACGTCTTAGCCAGCAACTGTGATTTGTACTTTGGATCCAGATTGAACAATCGCTACTCTGCACTCGTTAATTGCTAATCCTTGCTGTCATATTGTGTGCCTACCCATAGCTCCACATATTCTTCTGTCAGCACAGGTTCATCTTGCAACTGTTACCCATGCTCAACAACAGATTGCTTCGCCACTTTGGTTTTGCTCCTGTTTGGCGTTGGTAAGAATATAGGCAAGACGGTGGTAAGCCGCTTGTGATTTTGCATTCCACTTTCACCACCACCACTTGTTGCCTTTTAGTTGATAGGGATAATACTTTGGTGTTGTCTTTTTCTATCTTCTAACCATGGCAGGAACTCCGACGGACTTCAATGAGTACGTGTCCAAGGGCGAGCTTGCAACGTTCATGACTGAACAACGCAATCTTATGACCGAGCTGACGCGCAACGTGAACAATCTGGTCACCCGCATTGAACAGCTTGAGCAACGCCCTCCACCTTATCATGCTGATGATGAAGATGCTGGTGATGAAGATGCGTATGCTGACGGTGGTGCCCGTCGCCGCCTCAACTTCAATCGTCGCGGTATGGCAGGTAATAATCATGGTAATAATGATCCTTTTGCTAAGATTAAATTTAGTCTACCACCTTTTGCTGGTAATGTTGATCCAGAGGCATATTTAGATTGGGAGCTTTCTGTTCAACAAAAACTTGATTCTCATAATGTCCCTGCTGAGCATAGAGTTAGACTTGCTACCAGTGAGTTTACTAATTTTGCGTTGTTCTGGTGGAGTGATCTTTGCAATGCCAATAATGCTGCTGCTGTGCCTCAAACTTGGAATGTTTTAAAGCAACGTATGAAATCTCGTTTTGTTCCTCCTTATTACCAACGTGATTTACGTTTGAAACTACAAACTTTAAAACAAGGTGATAAAGGAGTAGAAGCATACTATCAAGAATTGATTATTGGTTTAGCACGTTGTGGTATAAATGAAGATGATGATGATGCTAGTGCTAGATTTTTTGGTGGTTTAAACCATGATATACAGAACATACTTGATTATAAAGAATGGCGCAATTTTTCCCAATTGTATCATCTTGCTATTAAGGCCGAACGAGAAGTACAGGGATGCAAACAACACCAGCCTTTCAGGTCTAACAATGGGAGGAATTTTCAGCAGCGTTCCGAGCCGGAGACGCCCAAGCTTCCTGTTGCACCACAGCCATCTACACCTCTATTTTCTTCCGGGGTAAGTAAATTGTCTAATGTGCAGTTTCCACAGCTGAAGAAAGGTGGCACTCCGGGTGCTTCTACTAGCTCCTCCTCGTCCAGCTCTAAAATCATTTGCCACCGATGCAAAGGCATGGGACATGTCATGAAGGAATGCCCCAGTCGTCGCGCTTTCATTGCTACCGAGGATGGATATGTAAGTGCTAGTGATGTTGAAGATGATTTAGCCCTTGCTGCTAACATTGATGCAGATCCCATCGAGGGCGATCATGATAAAGAGGCCATCACCATTGACTCTGTGGCTGCTGCCGCGGACTACCCTAGCCTTCTTGTGCAGCGTGTGTTGAGTACACGTGTGGGTCATGAAGAAGAGATGAAGATCCAACGCCACAATTTGTTCCACATGTATCTCATTGTGCAGGGTTGTCGTGTTCTCACTATCATTGATAGCGGGAGTTGCAACAACTTGGTGAGTTCAGATTTGGTTGACAAGCTTGGCTTGACCACACGACAACATTCGTATCCATATAAACTTCAATGGTTCAATAATAGTGGTAAGACTAAGGTAACTAAATCAGCACGCATTAGCTTTTTCACAGGCTCTTATCATGATACTGCTGATTTTGATGTTGTCCCTATGCAAGCTTGTTCCATTTTGTTAGGTCGCCCATGGGAATTTGATAATGATGCCTTACACCATGGTAGAACTAATACATACACTATCATACATAAGGACAAGAAAATTACATTGCTGCCTTTGTCTCCTACGGATATTATTAAACATGCTAATGAGATCAAAAATAAACCTCCAACAGACATTGCTAAAAATAATGGGATTAAGTTAAAAGGAGGTGCTTTTCTTGCTACAACTCCTGCTACTGCTGAGTTATGTAATAATCCTGATGCACCATATTATACTATGTTTTGTCAACCTTTTATGTCTGGTGCATTGCCTGCTGTCACTAACCTTTTGCAGGAGTTCGCTGATGATGGGATGGAGTCGAGGACGACTCCAATTCTACAAGGAGGGGATAATGAGGACATCGCCAAGATGGAGTCGAGGACGACTCCAATTCGAGAAGGGGAGGATGATGAGGACATCGCCACGCTGGACACACCGATGCCATGGTCTTCCCCAAGTTGCAATTCGTTTCCAACTCAGCTGCCACGTCGTCCTCGGATTCAGCAGACACGTCGTTACTGTTTCGGTCATAACTTCCTCATACGACATCGAAACGGGCCGTTCTTGGATGCGTTGGAAAGGGGACGACGATGCCGTCGTTTTGGATCTGGTCCCAGCTCCAGAAGGTCCGTGGATCATTCTGTGTGACCACGGCAAGGTGCTGCGTCACCTATTTGGGCCAACTTGGCCATGTATCGTGTCGGGCCTTAAGCCCAAGTTGTGGGTGCCCAACCCCTGGCCGTCCCCAACCCTAGGTCGAGTCTTAGACTATAAACACAGCCGCCGCCGCTGCTACACAATTGGGTTTTGTTTAGAGTTTAGTTTTCCCTCGAGAAACTGAATCGTTCATTGTAACTGTGGTGATAAATCCTTTTACAGTGATCCAGGGCCCCTGTTCTTGATCTCCTCCATTGTGTCGATTAGTCCTTTGGAACCGAGTTCTTGAACCCTCTATTGATATTCGCGTCATTCATATTTGCAATTTCAGATTGCGTGTTTTACCTTCTTGCTTGTGCTCTTCGATTCGCTTGCAGGAAAAGCCTTCTTGGCGAGGTCAATCAAGTTGTGCTTGGTTGATAACCAACGGAGCGGTGGTGTAACAGTTGCAGGGTTCGAATCGTGTCTGATTTGAAGCCGGATCACCAACGTCGAGATCTCCACAAATCGAACTTACCGGCTACCTCTCGGAAGATCGGGCCTGAACTCATCAATTAGGAACTTTTTGCCGGTGAACTACGTCCCGTTGTCGGTGATGATGGTGTTGGGGACCCCAAACCTATGGATAATGTCAGTGAAGAACAGCACCACCTGCTCGGATTTGATTCGATTGATCGGGCGAGCCTCGATCCATTTGGAGAACTTGTCGATTAATACCAGTAGGTGGGTGTAGCCCCCGGGGGCCTTTTGCAGAGGCCCGACCATGTCGAGCCCCCATACGGCAAATGGCCATGTGATGGGAATGGTTTGCAGGGCCAGGGCCAGGAGATGTGTCTACCAAGCATAGTACTGGCATCCTTCGCAGGAGTGTACTAGCTTGGTAGCGTCGGCGACCGCCATCGGCCAGTAGAACCCTTGGTGGAAAGCGTTCCCTACGAGCATCCGAGGCACCGCATGGTGCCCGCAGGCGCCTACATGTAAGTCCCAAAGCAGGGCTAGGCCTGCCTTGGCACTGATACATCGTTGGAGGACACCTGAAGGACTTCACCTATACAATTCGTCATTGTAGAGGATGTAAGCCTTGGCTCGGCGCGCGAGCTATCGGGCTTTGGTCCTGTCGCTAGGAAGTTCCCCCCGATCGATCTAATCAAGGAACGGGATTCACCAATCCGTGTCCTGGTCGGTCTGCAGAGGCTCGGCGCTGACTTCCATGACTTCGGGCTCGGTCGAGGGGGTCTCGGCAGTAGAGGGGGCGTTGAGCTTCGTCGTGGGTTCTACAGGTGGGCCCTCCTTTGTTGTCGAGGTGTAGCCAATGGAAGGTTTGTAGAGGTCTCTAGCGAAAACGTTCGGGGGGACCGAGGCCCGTGCCGAGGCCATCTTTGCTAGCTCATCGGCGGCCTCATTGTACTTCTGTGCGACGTGATTCAGTTCGAGACCATTGAACTTATCTTCCAGGCGTCGTACCAACTTGCAGTAAGCCTCCATTTTGGGGTCGAGGCAATTTGACTCCTTCATTAATTGATCTATGACGAGCCGTGAGTCGCCTCAGACATCGAGGCGCCGTGCCCCAAGTTCGATGGCGACTTGTAGGCTGTTGATGAGGGCCTCGTACTCGGCCACATTGTTGGAGGCGGCGAAGTGGAGTCGCACCATGTGGCGCATGTGTACTCTGAGGGGCGAGATGAAGAGCAGACCAGCGCCTGCCCCGGTCTTCATCAGGGATCCGTTGAAGTACATAGTCCAGCACTCCGTCTGAATTTGAGCAGGTGGCAGTTGGATATCTGTCCATTCAGCCACGAAATCAGCCAAGACCTGAGACTTGATCGCCTTTCGAGGCGTAAAGGTCAAGGTTTCCCCCATAAGCTCGACAGCCCACTTGGCTATCCTGCCCGAGGCCTCCCGATTATGAACTATCTCACCTAGGGGGAAAGATGATACCACAGTCACTGGGTGTGACTCAAAGTAGTGACGCGGTTTGCGCCAGGCCAGGACCACGGTGTAGACCAGCTTCTGGATGTGGGAGTAGCATACTTTGGTCTCGAAGAGCACCTCGCTGATGAAGTAAACAGGACGTTAGGTGGGCAGAGCATGCCCCTCTTCCTGCCTCTCCACCACTATGGCAGCGCTGACCACTTGGGTCATTGCGGCAACGTAGAGTAAGAGGGCCTCGTCCCTGGCTGGGGGTACCAGGACGGGAGGATTTGTGAGCAGCGTCTTGAGTCTGTCGAGGGCTTCTTCGGCCTCGAGGGTCCACGAAAAACGCTTGGATTTTCTCAAGCATCTGTACAGAGGCAAACCTTTTTCGCCGAGGCGTGAGATGAAGCGGCTCAGGGCCGCAAGGCATCCCATGACTCTCTGTACTCCCTTGAGGTCTCTAATTGGTCCCATGCTGGTTATGGCCGAGACTTTCTTCGGGTTGGCTTCAATGCCTCGTTCTGAGACTATGAATCTCAAGAGCATGCCTCAGGGGACCCCGAACACACATTTCTCGGGATTGAGTTTGATGCCCTTTTCTCTAAGGCATTTGAAGGTTATCCTCAAGTCATCAACGAGATCCTCGGCCTTTCTGGTTTTGACCACGATGTCATCTATGTAGGCCTCGATGGTCTGCCCGATGTTGTCACCAAAGACCTAGGTCATGCACCGCTGGTACGTGGCACCTACGTTTCTGAGGCCAAAAGGCATAGTCACGTAGCAGTACATGCCGAATGGTGTGATGAAAGAAGTCGCGAGCTGGTTGGACTCTTTCATCTTAATTTGATGGTAACCAGAATACGCATCAAGGAAAGACAGGGTTTTGCACCCTGTAGTGGAATCAACGATTTGATCGATTTGGGGTAATGGAAAGGGGACTTTCGGACAGGCTTTGTTCAAACCGGTGTAGTCTACGCACATCCTCCATTTCCCATTTTTCTTCTTGACTAACACGGGGTTAGCCAACCACTCTGGGTGGGACACTTCCCTGATGAACCCGGTCACCAAGAGTTTCTGTATCTCCTCACCGATGGCCCTACGCTTTTCCTCGTTGAAGTGGCGCAGGCGTTGCCTCGCCGATCTAGACCCGGCCCGGATGTCCAGGGCATGCTCGGCGACCTCCCTCGGTATGTCTGGCATGTCTGAGGGACTCCATGCGAATATGTCGGCATTCGCACGGAGAAAGTCGACGAGCACGGCTTCCTATTTGATATCGAGGGTGGCGCTGATCCTCAACGCCCGGTCATCGGGGCAGGCGGGGTCGACCGGGACAAGTTTGATGGTTTCCGCGGGCTCGAACGCCCCCGCGCGACGCTTGGAGTCAGGCACCTCACCACTGAGTTGGTCGAGGTGGGCGATGAGGGTCTCGGCCTCCGCAAGAGCCTCGACGTACTCGATGCACTCAACGTCGCAGTCGTATGCATGTTCGTACGTGGACTCAATCGTGATGACACCGCTAGGGCCTGGCATCTTGAGCTTGAGGTAGGTATAGTTGGGTACTGCCATGAACTTGGCGTAGCACGGCCGCCCTAGGATGGCGTGGTAGGCTCCCCCGAACTCGACTACCTCGAAGGTGAGGACTTCCTTGCGGTAGTTGGAGGGGGTGCCAAAGCAGACAGGAAGGTCGATGCGCCCGATGGGTCGCGTGCGCTTCCCTGGCACGATGTCATGGAAGGGGGCGACGTCGCCTTGGAGCCTCGACTGGTCGATCTCTAAGAGCTCTAGGGTATTGACGTAGAGGATGTTGAGGCCGCTGCCTCCATCCATCAACACCTTGGAGAGTCAGGTGTTGCCGATGATTGGGTCGACAACCAGTGGGTACTGCCTAGGATTCGGAACACGGTCAGGGTGGTCATCTCGATCAAAGGTGATCGCCTCTCGAGACCAGTCGAGGTACTAGGGGTGGCCACCTTGACCAAGAAGGCCTCTCGGCGTTCCCTCTTGCACTGCCGTGCCGTAAGGCACACCGAGGGCCCACCGAAGATCATGAAGGCATTGCATACCTCGGGGAAACCGTCGTCCTGGTCCTCGTTCCGCTCGCCAGCGCCCTTCTGCTTGGCGTCGTCGTCGGAGAGCCTGAGCCTGGCATAGTAACGCCGCAGCATGGAGCAATCCTCGAGAGCGTGCTTGACCAGGCTCTGGTGGTAAGGGCAGGATTTCTTGAGCATGTCGTCAAAAGGCCTAGGGCCTTTGAAGCCTCGGGGGTTCTTGCGTTCTGCGGCTACGACCAGATCAGCCTCCAGGACATCCTGCTTCCCCAGGCGCCCCTTTTTCTTTCTCTTGGGGAGGTGGGAGGCTGAGGCCTCGGGGGCCTCGTCCCTCCGCTTCCCCTTGGTGTCGCTATCGGGGAAGATGGCTCCAACAGCCTCCTCACCTGAGGCGAAGCTGGTGGTGATGTCAAGGAGTGCGGCAGCAGAGCGCGGCATGTTTCGCCCTAACTCTCGAACCAGGTCTCGGCGGGTAGTGCCAGAGAGGAAAGCCTGGACGATCTTCGAGTCGCCGACGCTGGGCAACTCGGTGCATTGTTTGGAGAAGCACCGGATGAAGTCTTGGAGAGACTCGTCTGGCTTCTGGCGGCAGCTCTTAAGATCCCAGGAGTTCCCAGGGCGCACGTACATGCCCTGGAAGTTTCCGACGAAGATCCTAACCAAGTCACGCCAGTCATGGATTTGTGAGGGAGGAAGGTGCTCGAGCCAGGCTCACGCTGAGTCCGACAAGAGCAAGGGGAGGTTGCGGATGATGAGCAGGTCATCGTTCACGCCACCTAGCTGGCAGGCCAGGCGGTAATCGGCAAGCCAGAGTTCAGGGTTGGTCTCGCCGCTGTACTTCACGAGATTGGCTAGTTGTTGAAACCGGGCAGGGAAAAGTGCAGCGCGGATGGCCCTGCTGAAGACCCGAGGGCCTAGCGGCTCAGGAGAAGGACTGCGGTCCTCCCTGCTGTCGTAGCGACCACCTCGGTGTGGGTGGTATCCCCGAGCGGGCCCCTCGTTGTCGTGGCGTCGTCGCCTGCTAACCACCTCATGGTCTCCCTGTACCTCGCGTCGATTACCGAGGCGGTCCAGAAGCACGGGGACCCTATGGGCTATCGGCGCTCGGTCGGGCTTGGGACGAGCCAGGGCTTCCCTGTCCTGCCGAGGCGGTGCCATGGGCAGGTTCGAGGCGCCCCTGTGCCATCGGGAGGCAGAACTCTCGGCCTACTGAACTGCAGCTGTCTCTAGGAGATCCCAGAGCTCGCCGTGGACCCACCGCCCCTCCGTGGTAGAAGGCTTGGGCATTGCGCGGACCAGCATTGCCGCAGCCGCGATGTTCTGGCTAGCGTGATTGAAGACCGGGGGTTGCTCACTCCCTTCGTCGTCATGGATGCGGTGATGCACATCGTGGGCCCTCCGTCGGGCTCCCCCGCCTTCGCCACGACCTCGCAGTTCTTGTTCGAGAGAGTCTCGAAGCTGCTGCAGAAGGAGTTGGTCTTGTTCAACCTTGGCCTAGAGCTCACAGAGCTGTTCTAGGTCTGGGCGCTGAGGTCGTGCAAGAGCGACGTTCTCATTTCGTGCGGCCGGCAGGACATTGCGTGGGGGCGTGGCGGCACCCGCACCTGGGCAAAGCAAGGAACGGCTACCTGCCCCCTCGTCCTCTTCGCCCGCCCTCGGCATCCCGAGCCCGACGTGAAAACACTCGCGAGTGGGGTCGTAAGTGCCTTCGTCGTTGGAGTCGGAGTAGCCGAAGCAGTAGTCGCTTGCAGCCAAGAACTGGCGCAAAGCCCTAGGGTCGTGGAGTCCGAAGAAATCCACTCCGGGCCATGCCTCGTCCTCATCCGAGGAGTCGGCGTGGGTGCTTAGGTCGAGGCCGAAGCGCTGGCGGCGCTTTGAGGGATCCTCGTGAGCGGCAGTGTAAGCGTAGGCGTAAGAGGCGGTGGTATTTCTCAACCCGAAGGGGTATGGGGATGGTGCCGTCGCCAGACTCTGCTCCGCTGGGATCGGCTCCTCAGGGAGTGGTGGGGTGGAGCTTGATGACTGGGCATCGCTGTGTGCCACCGGCGATTTTCCTTTGTCCAAGCTCAGGCTAGACAGGTCCTCAGCTAGGGACCCTGTGCCAATAGCTGGTTGTAGGATGTCGGCGGTGAGCGGCGTGCCGCCTTGGATTCGCGTAGCGTCGGAGTGGTCATGCTCGCGTCGTGCCTAGCGAGCGTGGCGAGAGCGGCCGCTCGGGCGCCGCCTGCGCCTGGGCTGTCGGTGCATGACTTCATCGTCGGTTGGTGGGGCCCGAGGAGTGAGGAGTACTATGTCGTACTCATGCCCTAGAGACATGAACTCTAGGCTCCCGAACCAAACCACCGTGCCGAGATGCAATGGTCGTACGGGGTCTGCCATCCAGAACTTGCTGGGATGATGAAACTGACACACAGAGGCCCCTACCTGGCGCGCCAACTGTCGGTGTTTCGGACCGGGGGGTCCTCAACCAACCAATGAATTTGTTCTGCGTGCTCCCAATTCCGGATGGTGATGCAAAGAGACACAAGGTTTATACTGGTTCAGGCAATCGATGCCCTACATCCAGTCTGAGAGATCGATCTTGTATTCCTTGCACCGAAGTGCTCGTAGTAGGGGGTTACAAGCTAAGGGAGAGAGGGAGCTAGTCCCAGGTCTCGGCAGGGTGTCGTGAGGGCCATCAGAGACGTTGCTCTCAGGTGGCTGAGATGTGTGCATGTCTTACCAGGTGTTCTCCTTCGTCCCCTCTAAAACGGCCCAAATCCTCTCCTTTTATAGCCTGAAGGCAGGACAAGGACGGTACATGAGCTAACTATACGGTGTCGTGTGAACAGAGGCGGCGTGTTCGGGCCCTGTAACCCGTTCCTGTGGCGGCGTGGTCGTCGGAGTGGTCCGTCCTTGGAGCACTGGGGAGGCGTGGTCGTCCCATCCGATCCTGTGCGTCGTGGGAGCCTCGGGACTACCTCGGAGTGGGTGCGGCGGTGAACATGCAAGCCACTATGGACGGACTGTGCGCGAGGCCGAGACTTGGTTGGTGCCGAGGCTGCACCGCAGTGGAGGGGTTTCGGCAGGCACGAACCCCAAGATAGCCGAGACCTTGGTGTACAGTGCCGAGGCCTCGAGTGGGCGGCTGATCGTGGGCATAGCGTTAGGGCACAGTGGCCGGTAATCCCCGTCGTACCCTGTCCCAGCCGGTATGGCACTGATCGTGGACACAACGTTAGGACACAGTGGTCGGTAATCCCCGCCGTGCCCTATCCCGGCCGGTATGGCGCTGATGCGACCTCGGGTCCTGTCGGCCATTCTGTGGCGTTGAGCCATCATCCGGCTGAGATTGCGGGAGTGGTTGAAGCATTAATGAGACATGACGCGCTGTCTGGAGGGTCGATCGAGGTGGGGGGCAACGGGCTGTGGACGAGCCGGGCTCGAGCGACACGAAGAATGAGGCCTCGCACGAGACGGAGATCGGATTCCTCACCGAGGCATGCCGCGAGAGGCCTCGTGCGATACGGAGAATGCACCCCCTGCCGAGGCCTTACATGGCGAGCCTCGCGCGAGGCGGAATTCACGTCAAGGTGCCGAGACCTCCTGCGCGAGGCTCGAGGCGAGGTGGAGGGCCTGGTGTGCTCGGTCGTTGTGGGTGAGGGGTCCACGGCTTACCTTCTAGCTTTATTTTTTGATGGGACTTTAGCGATCCTTTTGATGTTCGCTCGGGGTACCCCGTTCTAAGATACCCGACAATTACATTGTGAAATTGCATCGAGTTGGACTAGGTGTTCGAGTTACAAGCTGGTTGTGCTTGTTATTGTTGGAGGTTGCCACCTCCTAGACGGCTTGGTGATGAATTCTCCGTCGTAAAGCACGCAAGAAGATTGTGCGGTGCTCCGGAGAAGAATTTGTGAGGGGTATCGTGCTCACTCCGCGGGAGCCACGAAGAGCAACACTAGTAGAGCGTGTCATTGAGCAACCCTCACTTGTAGGTAGTTTCATGTGGTGCCCAACGTGTGGGCTTGGCGGGTGATGCCAATTAGCCGTCGAGCTACCAAGTGAGTGGTCGACACAACGGGGACTAGCGTGTTGACAAACACGTGAACCTTGGAAGAAAAATCACCGTGTCATCCTTATCTCTCCGTTGGTTTGTATTCCCCGTTACACAAGCTTGTATTTGCATTTTATATATTGCGCTTGTGTAGTTGCTCTTGTAATTAGTTAACTTGTGTAGCTTGCTAATTATCTTCTTGCTTGTATAGCATAGAAGTAGATTACTTGCGTAACTAATTTGGTTTTAGTAACCTTGTTAGTTACATTGTTTAGTTTGTGTAGCTAAGTAATTTGAGCTCTCTAATTTGGCTTGTGTAACCTTGTTATTGATCAGTGCTAGTGAGCTTAGGCGCTTTATGCTTTTACTTACTAGATTGTGTATATGAGCTCCCCGGTTGCTTGAGTACTAGTTGCATAGGTTTGTGTGATCTTGTAAGCTAGAATTGTTAGGTGAGCTCTACCTAGCCTGACGTCTTTCAGCCTGTTCGCTTGTTGGTTTCAGCCAGCCCAAATCAGCCAGCCAACAGTATTTTTCTCTCACAATAAACCAACACCAGCCAGCCCAAACCGGCCCAAAAACCAACCAGCAAACAGGTCGTTTGTTGCTTAATTATGATCTTTACAAGGTGCTTGTGAATTTAGATAGAGGGGTGTAGTCTTGGCTAAATCGGTAGTTTTAATTACGTATCTTTTTCAGTTAACCGACGCGTTTAATTTTTAGAAATAACTATTCATCCTCCTTTAATCCGTCTCAAACCCTACACCGACTCCGTTCAAATGGGCAAGGTGAGCTCCTAACATCCTCCTATACAACCTCCCTGTCTATCAACCTGTTCACAGTCAACCTCTCGTAACAAACCAGCACTGGTCAGCGAACAGCTCTGTGCTGCTGTGATTCATGACGCTTCTCTGAAACGGTGAGCTGAGAAAGAGTGCGTCACGTGCGTTTGCACAGTGCACAGGAGCCGTTCTTTGCGTATGTGTGCTTAAAGGAAATCGACTAGTGTGGGAGATTCACCTTTGTTTTGGGGACGAGTTCGATCCAGGCCACGAGCACACGAACATCGTTGCGGCGTCCTCGTGCAAAAGCCCACCGGCTCCTCCTGTACTGGTTTGTCCTCCACTCTAGCTCCTCTACTTCTTGGGTCTTGGCTACTAGTATATGATTTGGTAAATGCAACGAAACTTGATAGGGATGACTAGTAGGAGAAAAATGGATGGTTTTGATGTCTTTAGATTTTTGCTTGGAATAAAGTTCACTTGCTTTCTAGCTTTGGTTCTTCACTCCAGGTGCTCTATAGCTATGAGCTAGTTGGCTTCCTACGGCCTCCTCTCATATTTGTTCACCTTCCTAGTTCCAATTGTAGTACTACTCCTCCCTCTGGTGGTTGAAGACTACCGATCGGCTTTGGCTCCCCTCCCGTTATGGCTCCAGTGGATTGACTAGTAGTTGTGATAGTGACGGGGACTCCTGCTGGTACTCCATTCAGTGTATTTGCCCATGCCGTCATTGTAAGGTTATGCATGAGTTCTTTGTGGCCTTTGTGTGGCTTTGAAATGGTTGTAAGGTGATGATAGCAGGAAGGATCGTGCAGGAGTGAAATTATATTCGATGGATGGTAATTAGCCGGATGATGGATCCCAAAAGCTAGAGGTGCGATTGGCTCTGGCTAGTCCTGGTATCTCTGTGAGCTATGTGAAGTAATACTATTGGGTCTAACGGCAAAATTATAAATAAGTTATGCCTAGCCTTACATGATCTGGCTTTCTTTCCATGAGCAGGAAAATCTGGATACTGTATCGTGGTATGAGAAGTGCAGGTGTATATGCTGCTTACCAAACACCAAGGGATTTTAATTATGCTTGTATAATAGTGTAACATATTTGTTTGTCGTTAACATAGTCAAACCTATGACTCATATAATTCTTGTACTAATCTGTGTGCTTGGTAAGTGTCATATGAGATGGGAAAAATTAAACTGCTTGTTCTTAGCTACTCCGTATTTGTTGATTATTAACCCTATCATTGTTCATTAAGATTAGGGAAAAAGTGGGGGTGTTACAGATATGTCGTGGAAATGGATCAGTCCTGATGGAAGATGAGGTGGGCTGCTCATAGGGGCAAACAATGATTGTTTGGAGATTACAGATTATAAGGAGGGGCGATCATGTCAGTGTTTTCTCTTGAAGTCCAAAGACAATGACTTTAGGTGGGGGTAATCAATGTTTATGGTCCTGTACAAGTGGATTTGAAACCTGAGTTTTTAAGAGAGTTGATGGAAATTATTTTATCTATAGAGGTGTCTATCATAGTTGGGGAGATTTCAATCTGATAAGGGATAGAGAAGTCTACTGGAAATGCTATAACACCAGTCTGGTGAATCTGTTTAATCATTTTGTAAGTGAATCCAGTTTGAGGGAAATGCACAGGCATGGAGGGGCTTATACCTGGACCAACAAGCAGAGTTCACCTATTATGGCTATTTTAGATAGGGTGTTCATTTCAGTAGATTGGGAGGAGCATTTTTCATTGGCTACAGCTAGATCTTTGACAAGGGTGGGGGCAGACCATAATCCTTTGCTGGTTGAGACTGAGAGTGAAGTGAGTATCAGATCAACAATTTTCAGGTTTGTTTGAAAATGCTTGGCTCAACCAGGAAGGTTTCAGAGAATGGGTGATTAGCAAATGGCCTCAAAGACACAAGTCCTATATACTTGACCACTGGAACATTGTGTCCTCAATGCTAAGGAAGACTATGAAAGGTTAGAGTAGGAATTGGGGGAGTGACTAGAGAAAATTCAAATAGCACTTGTTGCTGAGAATTAAAAATTGGGACAAGTTAGCAGAGGAGAGAAATTTGTCTAATAATGAATGGATGGACAAATATGAGGAGGATGAGCTAATGAAGATATATAATAATGAGAAGCTACTGTGACAAAGAAGAGGGGGAGAGAATTGGCTTTTGATGGGGGATGCTAACACAAGCTACTTTCACACAATTGCCAATGGGAGGAAAAGAAAATGTCTCATAAGAAGCCTTGTGTAGGGAGACAGATCTATAGAGGATAAAGAGTTAAAAAACTATAAAA